>NC_091467.1:53264990-53464990 GCF_027789765.1 Dendropsophus ebraccatus | reverse complement strand
TCCTGGCATAAGCCAGGCCCTGGCTTAACTACTCTCCTATCTGAGAATCTGGACAAGACTCCTCTGCACTTTCTCCACCAGTGAAACTCCTCCTACAGGGGCCTCTGTATGTCTGTCTGTAAGTGGTCGGTATGAGTGAGTGCAGAAGAAAGAAGAAAATAGGTTAGAAATGAAGAGCACCTCACATTGGTCAGTAATAAACACATGGCAAAACAACATTAAGAATACCTCATCACCACTTTAACCTGAGAGAAAAGGCTTTTGGACAGGTGCACAGGAGAGAGAAAAACACCCATGGTGGGACACCTAGAAAACTGCAGCATTACAAAAATAAGTAATGGGGAGAATATATTTATTGACAGAGATAAGGCAGTTGTTGACTATTTTAATAGCTACTTCTGCCCAGTGTTTTCAGAAGGAGGCCTTCACAATCACAGGATGGTTGGACACAGCATTGACTCCAGTTGTATGGCTCCAGTGTTTTCGGAGGCCAATGTTTCAGAGGAACTTAACAGAGTTCTTAACAGTTATGCTCAGCCAATCGCGGCTGAGCAGCTGATGACGCGGCAGAGGGCGGCCGGCACTCGGGAAGATCGGAGGTGTTCGGGCCAGCCGGCCGAAGATGACGTTTGGCACAAGATGGCGGACAGGCGCGACACGGATCAGGTAATGTATAATGCACTACACTTCCGGGTACACGGGTGGGGGTGGTGGGACACGGGGAAGGGGGCTGTTCACAGACATAACATACATTACAAAGTTGTATAACTTTGTAATGTGTGTTATTCTGTGAATATTTTTTTACCGCTGCACTACCCCTTTAAATGTTTTTTAAATAAACTGAACTCAAGAACAAGGAGCCACAATCTGAGGTTAGCTCAGGGGAAGAGCAACCTGAGAAAATATTACTGAAAGAGTAGTACATACATGGAAGAAACTTCCAGATGATGTGGTTGGTAAATTTACCATAACTGAATGTAAACACGTTTCTATGTTTAAAAAAAAAAAGTTTTTACTAGGTGCAGTAACTAATTGTGGACTGTAGGTGGTGCCATAGGCCAGTACTAAGTAATATGTTTTTCCAATGTATAAAAATTTAGTATTTTTCGGTGTTTTTTATATTTTTAGCAAATGAAAACATCTATACAAGGATATCAGTCTCACCTCTTTCTCTGTGGAAGGGCATGGATCTGCACATGGCTTAGTGCAATTCCAGATCCAATGTAAAGAGTAAAATGGTCCAGCACTGCGAGAAATTCCAATCTCTTTATTTCATTCTTTAAAATTGAAGTAGTCCATGCAGGACCAGGCTTGGTAGGGAAAACCTATTTGGAGAAGTGAGCACAAAGTATCTCACTGAGGCTATGTTCACATTACGTGAACATCAGGCCATTCCGTGACCCCGGCCGGGTCACGGAATGGCCGGTCTTAGCCCAGATCATCCGGCCGGTACTTAAGTGGGCATCAGCGCGCGCCCGCATCAGAGCTTCCCATGGCACACAGTGAAGCAAGCAGCCGGAGCCGCTTGCTTCACTGTGTGAACTGAAAGGTCTTTCTGCGGCCGGAATTCACTGAATTCCGGCCACAGAAAACTGACATGTCAGTTTTTTCCGGCGCCGCACGGGATCCCGGCCGGAGCGCATACAATGTGTGTACGCTCCGGCCGGGATCCCATTAAAAATAAAGCTATGTCCCACCCCGCAAAACTACGGCCGTAGTTGTGCGGCGAGAACTACAGCCGTAGTTTTACGTAGTGTGAACATAGCCTAAAGACGCTGCGGTACCGCAAGATACAGAGGATCAGGAACGTCTCAATGTATTGCAAAAGCAGAAGAGATTATTGAAATGCATGCTGAGCAACTCTTGTGTCGTTGCAATACATTGAGACGTTTCTGATCCTCCGTATCCTGCGGTACCGCAGCTTCTTTGGTGAGATCCTTTGTGCTCACTTCCCCAAAGAGGTTTTCCCACCAAGCCTGGTCCTGTGTCGACTACTTCATGTGTAAACACCATTGGTTTCATATCGTTGGTGGTCCTCTATGAGCTGCACTGGTTCAAAACCAATATACAAGTGCTGTACAGTTGTGCCTATCATTGCACATCTGACAAGGTGAGCGTGTTTCGATGCCTTGACTGCTTGTGTGCCACTGGCCATACTACATCAGAAAGCACCCTCATTCTTCTTTTACCTCCATCTGTTTGTATTTTTGTTTTATTTCTTTTATTTTGTAATGTGTGTATGTATTGTAACCCCTGTATTGTGTAAAAAAAATCTGTTGGCTCTATACAAATAAATATTATTATTATTCCCTACAATTCTTTAAAATTGGCAACACACCATCAGCAGTGAATCCAGTGTTTTTTTTATGTATTTTAGTCTGGAGATTCATGATCTTGATGAGGTAGAACTAAATGATGTAGAAATAGAAAAGTCGCTTTTACATCTGCTGATCTTTTCCTGGCCCAGGATTAATATTGGCTAATGCACTATGTGTATCTCAGGATGTTGGAGGGGACATCACATGACTGGTGGGATGATGCTAAAAGGGGCTGTATGAGAAAATCATGGCAGCCTTCCTCCAGAAATAGTGCCACTCTTGTTATTGGTTGTGAGTAGCATTACATCTCAGTACCATTTTTAAAGCCACAAGGAGCACTGGACAAGTGCCGTGCTGTTTTTGGAAGCTAGCCTCTATATTCCTCATATCTCATAGAACCCCCTTTAAGTGACGCTATACCATAAGCAGTGCTTTTGGCTTCTGTTCTCCTGCTGGTCACATGGTATTTTCTAGTGAACCAGTGAATTGTAGTGCTATAGTAGCTTTGCTGGGTTTTCCAGGATTATATAAATTGTTAATTCTAACATCTCTGTTTATGACTAGATCAATGGGAGCATCCTGGTGATCTATGATATTGAAGAGGCTAATAGTAAAATCCTAGCGGTCTATGGTATTAAGGGGGGGGGGGGGGAAAGAATGTCCTGATTATATTTTATATATTTCGTGAAGCCATTACAATATGGTGCTGACCTTTTAAACACATAGAGACGTTTACATTCCTTAAAGTTTACGTAACACTAGTGCTACACAAGTAACTCTTTTTGTTCTTCAGACAATGAAGTACTGACCCAGACCTCACTAGAAGAACATCTACCCACAGGATACATATGCTGCCTGCCATCTTTGAATAAACAAGATCCCCTTTGACTGTCAGTGTGATTCTACCATGCAGAAGATATTACTTTTAACTGTTAATTTGGAACAGACAGTCAATGTGAGAGCACTCTTGAGGTACATCCATTTCAGTGGCTAATAGCAGCATCCTGGTGGTCTATGGTAGTAAGCGGCTAATAGCAGCATCCTGGTGGTCTATGGTAGTAAGCGGCTAATAGCAGCATCCTGGTTGTCTATGGTGGTAAACGGCTAATAGCAGCATCCTGGTGGTCTATGGTAGTAAGGGGCTAATAGCAGCATCCTGGTGGTCTATGGTAGTAAGGGGCTAATAGCAGCATCCTGGTGGTCTATGGTAGTAAATGGCTAATAGCAGCATCCTGGTGGTCTATGGTAGTAAGGGGCTAATGGCAGCATCCTAGTGGTCTTTGGTAGTAAGGGGCTAATGGCAGCATCCTAGTGGTCTATGGTAGTAAATGGCTAATAGCAGCATCCTGGTGGTCTATGGTAGTAAATGGCTAATAGCAGCATCCTGGTGTTTTACAGTAGTAAAGGAGTTAAGGGCCCTTTAAATGGGCTGATGATCGGTCACAAGCTTTGCTAGAAATGTTCCCTTAGCTTATGATTGGTCCACATAAAAGTGATAGTGGGAAAAAGGCCACCTTCGGACTGTGAAAAATGTATAGCTTTTAGCCACACATCTCCGTGTGTAAATAGGGGATGTGTGGCCAATAGCAAAGGGGAACTGATAGCACAGATATGCATATACCTGTGTTGTCAGTTTCCAGATAAGATATGCAGTGCATACATACCTGCTGTGCTGCTGTATGTATGGTATGTAGCACTGAAGAAGGTATGTATGCACTGCTTGTGTGATCTTAAAACTGACAGCATGGACATATGTATACCTGTCCGGCCAGTTTCCATGGCCACATGAACAATACAATTATAGTTTTTGTGGCCTAGCGACCCACTTGGTCTGATCTTACAGAAGAGCTGCCGTAGAGCAAACTGCTGAAAAACTTAAAGTGATGTTGTCACCCCCTTTCCATATAAGGGGTTCTCAGCATCCTTCTTTAGCTTATATTGTAGACATTTCATATCTTACTGTATAAAGGATTTCTTTGTTGTCTCTTCCATCAAAAAAGTGTGTTATTGTTGGTGGACAGTGCTGTATCTTCGCCCACACCAGCGCCATAGGCCCCTCCGAGATGTCATTGGCATGGGCTGACCTAGAGGGGGCAGGGCCTGGGCCTCTAGGTCGGCCTTTTCCAATGTCTGCAGAGGGGCAGGGCCTAGACACAGATGACATCACAGAACAGGGTGGGGCTACTGTGCTGATGTGGGTGGAGATATGGGGGTTCCACTGATGTTAAGCCCTGCCCTCTATGGACACAAATAAATTCTTTATATGGTAAGACATTAAATGTCCACAATATAAGCTTATGAATGGTGCTGACAACAACTTATATGGAAAGGGGTGACAATATGACTTTAACGATGGCTATAATAGAAAGGAGCCAGATCACACAGCAAATGGCAGATTGCTATGTATGCAGCCCCACAGACCGATCAGAGCCCATGTGACCCATGTTTACCATTAAAAGTGTGTACAATGGTTGTGTAAGCATCCTTATGCCGTGAAGCAGTTAGGTTGCCATTGGCCGGGGTAGCTTTGGTGGTGTTGTGGCTGCTAGGTGGGTATAGGGTCACCTGGGCACTTGTCACAGTAGCCTGGAGTAGCATTGGTACCCACCCCTGGTCAGACAGGCACTGCTTCTACAGGTTTGGATAACCCAAGTGTAACCTGGTGTGTAGGTGCAGAATGATAGACAGAGTCCTGTAGCTTAACCAGAGTAATGTCCGTTTACTTAAGTTCTTCCATGCAATACAAAAATAAGGCTTCAGTAACTGCAGGTGCAAATAAGAGGTAAAAGAAGTAGTAACTGTATAAGTGAGA
Organism: Dendropsophus ebraccatus; assembly: GCF_027789765.1. Lineage (NCBI taxonomy): Eukaryota > Metazoa > Chordata > Amphibia > Anura > Hylidae > Dendropsophus > Dendropsophus ebraccatus. Next base: position 53,459,860 of record NC_091467.1, on the reverse strand, counting down.
GTAGAGGAGCATCTTGAGGGCTTTGTCCAAGGTAGTAATGTATTCTGCCGGGATAGTGTAGTTGAGAGGAGGAAAAAATACTTGTACTCACGTATCTGACCGCCTTATGCCCTGTAGTGTCGGGAAACCCGTCCTATTAGGGTAGTACAAAGTCCCTTACATATAAAGCCAGGCCCTGGCTTTACTGCAGCAGGAACTGTCTGTGTGTCTCTCTCTTGCTGAACTGACTATAGAGCTCCTCCTGCCAGGAACTAATCTCCCTTTTATAGGGGCAACCTAAACCTCCTAGTGATTGGTGGGGCTGTGTGTGCAACAGAGAGAAGCAAGAGGATAGGCAGAAAAATGGAGGAAAACAAGCCTGCAACTGTGATTAGAGGAAAACACACATACGACAAACACAATTACCCAATGCTTCCTTCAGCTGTGCATAACATAAGACATATAGAAAACACAGTAGCGACACCTAGTGGAAAAACACAGAATACACTTTAACCATATCCCACTGTGGGAACCTGAGTGAGTTACTTTGCCCAGGTACAACAAAGACTTAGTGGCACACCTGTCCTGGAACACTACACTCAGACCTAAGGAGAGAGCTGCCAATCACATTACAGTCCCACCCACATTCAGTTACTGTGCACTGTAAACATTGGGGGCAGTAGAGTTAACTATATGAGTATTTAGTGTTTCAGACACTTGTTCCAGTTTCTAAGGTTGAGCCTTTGTGGACTCTGGATGATAATAACTGTACATTTTCCAGGCACATGAATGATGCAGAACCGCACACAACCGTAGACAAGTTTAGTGCTATTTGTGTAGTTTGTCAAAGGGTTAGTATATGTTAGGCTCTTCACTGCTTCTCCTGAAACAGTCCTATCGCTTGGCATAATTTTTCTTCCCGGACCTGGAAAAGCTGGGTGGTTATAATGTAATGGAGGCCTGTTTAAAAGGGATATCCAGTATTGTAAAAAATACAGTTAGACTGGGTTTAAACTACGTCCTTGCAATCCATTTTTGCCCCCCCCCCCCCCCAAAAAAAAAACACAGATCAAAACGCATCCGTTTTTTTTATGTGCACAAAAATGCATCCGGCTATGTTTTTGTGTACGTTAAAAAAAAACGGATGCATTTTGTACCGTTTTTTTTTTTTTTTTTAAATTAGTGAAATCAGTGAAAAAATGTATCAAAACAGATGCACACAAATGCATGTTTTTCCATCCGTTTTTCTCATCCATCATTTGCAAAAATGGATGAAAAAAAAGGGATTGCAAAAGTGTGAACCCAGCCTTACTTTCTTAGAACAGCACCACCCCTGTCCTCATGTTCTGTGTTATTACAACTCAGATCTATTTACTTAAATAGAACCAAGATGAAACACCCCACCCAAACTAAGAACAAGAGTGGTGAACAAGAGAGATATTTCTGAAAGAAAGTGGTCATGTTTTTGTAGGCCTGGATAATTCCTTTAATGCTGCATATCTCCTTTTTTGGGGTCATGACCCAAATACGCCATCTTATGGTGCGTTTACACAGAGAGATTTATCTGACAGATTTTGGAAGCCAAAGCTAGCACTGGATTTGAAAAGAAGAGAAATCTCACTCTTTCCTTTATGACCTGCTCCCTGTTTATAGTCTGTTCCTGGCTTTGGCTTCCAAAATCTGTCAGATAAATCTCTTTGTGTAAACGCACCATTAGTTCCAATTTATGCCCCCTGGATCCCCTCTCTCTGACCTATATACTTATAATGGGATTTGTACAGTTGCTTGAAGGCAATTTCTTATTGTTGCTCACTGATTTTATAGCTGGAGCTTTCATGACGCGTCTTTGTTCTGATGATTTTCCGCTTTTATTCCCAGTTCAGTCAGATGCATTTCCATCAGCCGCAGTCTTCATTATGAGCTTCTAGGTTAAGTGTGGGCTGTCATGTGGAAGTCACTAATTCTCTATATAGAACAGCAGAATAACAAAACTAAAGATACTTCTTCCTTAAAGGGAACAAGTGAATCTGCTGGCATTGTGATGTAAGTCAGTTTTATACATGTCTGTGATATATGTGTCTCAGCAATTTGCTGTCTTTGCTGTATGTAAACCTTTGGAGTGTCATTGGGATGTTACCCAATAGATCTGAGTCTTCTCTCCTCCTAGATGCAAGCACGCCCTGATGATTGACAGCTGATGTAACAGAGGGTTGGGCTGTTAATCATCAGGCAGAAGGCATGCTTGCAGCAGGGGCAGAGTAGTTTTTTTAAAGTGGTAGAACTAATTATTTCCTGTGTGCACATATGCCCCTGATGTCCCCCATGATGTTATTTGCCTTGGTAGTAACTTCTTCATATGATTGTCTACAATGTTTCCCCATTTAGTAAGTCATCTCATCATGGACCTTCCCTTCAAGTAGTGGAAACAATAAAACGTTATGGTATACAAGACGATGCCTCTTAATGAATCTGTCAATGTCGTTTTTTTGTGTTTTTTTTGCAGAAATTAATACAGACTATTTTAAGATACTTTGTATTTGGGTTTATTAGGCAAAAATGCCATTATCTGCATTCAAAAAGACTTTCCCCAAGAACCCATACAGAAGACTGCGGCCTTCAGTGACAACAGTCCTTAGAGATGTTCTCCTGTTATGTCTTCAGCCAATATGTTGCCATCTTGTTTTACCACTTGATGCCAATATCATCCATTCAGATAGGTTTAAGAAGAAGAAATATCATGTTCTCTTCAAGAGCAGTGGCAATATGGCCTCCATATCCTCTACTATAAGGACTGTCATGTTTACACCCCAAAACATATCCATGCAAAACACCATGCAGAGCTTGAGGGGGCGGAGCATGACACAAGGAAATTGTCTCTGATTGTTTCTGGAATCCTTTCACCGCAAAACAAGGCTGATACTTCATACTAGGGCTTGAAAAATATGCCTGACAACTGCAGCATGTGCTGTGGCCTGCCATTGTTGTGCTTGTCACCCATCACTCATGGAGAATATATAACTACAAAGTTGTCAGAATTATTTCTACATATAATGTCACCAGTATATAAATATTCAATGAGACATAAATGATGCGAGAAAGGCAGAGAGTTGTAGAGTCATGTTTATTGAACGCCAACGAATTACAAAGCCAAATATTCCACATAAAAATCAGAATTACTAAATTGACAGAAAAATAGATATGGGATAGATAGACAGACTGATTGATTGATAGATAGATAGATAGATGATAGAGATGAGATAAATGATAGAGATGAGATAGAGAGATACCTCTCTATCTCACGTTTTTTCCTTTCCGTTTTTTATATTTTAAAATGACGTCTATCATTCTGAGTTCAAAATGATGTTGGTCATTTTGCGTTCTGGGCGCCCGTCATTACAATGAGGGCTGCTGGTACATTACTCTACTTCAGGTGGACTGATTGCCCTTTAGGAGTGTCTTTAATTGAAAAGTCCAATGAATTTAATAGTAAAAATGAGTGAATTTACAGTAATAATGAAGCAAAACGCTTTATCTCTGCAATCCACTCATCAGCCTGCTGCCTTTTAACTGACTGCCATTCCTCCCTGGGTGTTGGGAAAAGCTGGATTCAGTCATGGGAAACTGGGAGGTGTTTCCCAGGACTGGAAACCAGCTTTTTCCATCACATGGAGCAGCAGTGAGTTAAAAGGCAGCAGGCTGATGAGTGGATTGCAGAGATAACAAAGTGTTTTGCTTCATTATTACTGTAAATTAGTGCATCTTTATTTAATAGTAAAGACAGAGAAAGGAGGTGAAAAAAGAAAAGCTGCGTTTGAACAACTAAAAATAATTGTCGTGATCATTATTTTGACGTCCACACAAACATTACTGTGTTATTTAATACACTATGTGCATTAGACGTCTGTCTTTCTACTGACTTCAAGGCATTCTATTGAGGCCAATTAAAAAGCGGATGCCTTTTCTCTTTCTTTTTTTTCTTAGTGTGAACATAGCCTTAGATAGATAGATAGATAGTATATAGATGATAGATAGATATATAGATAGAATATAGATAAACAGATAGATAGACAGCACATATAATAGTTACCGTTTGTCAGAGCGGTGTCATTTTCCTATGATTAGATCTCCTCCTCCTGCTCTTCACATTAGGTCTGTTTCCTTCATTCCACAAATCAATCAGGCCCTGGCATGGAAGTAACAGGGGGCGCTGTTTAGTTTATACTTATGGATAGTATCAGATGGCAGCAGTGGTGATCGGTGGTACTGCAAGTAAAAACAAAGGTAAAGAAATGTCAGAAAGCCTCTGCAGAATGGTTTACAGATAGTTCAGTTTATCAAAGTATACAGTAATCTTCCTCTAGTGAGGGCTGTGGATAGATAAAGAGCAACTTTTTGTTTGTGTAGGGGATTCAGAGCTCTTTTACTGGAAAAAAAACCCCAAAAACTAACCACTATTAAGATATACTCGGAAAATAACACAGAATTTTGAATCAATTGAACAAAATAGCGTTTATGGCAGATATGTACAAGACATTTAGCTGCGTCTTCTGCAGCAGCTCACTCAGTGTTATAGAATTTTGGTTTTCATGAGAAAACAAGGTAATTTATTACTGGTTGATGATGATGATGATGATGATGATATCATCACAAGAGCTTACACTATGAGGAATGGAAATTAATTATGGAGATTAATGACGCTTTATGGTTTTTTGATCATATAACACTACTACTCTACACTACAGCTATATAACAACAGTACTGGGACATACTACAACTATATAACAAAACTGCTACAATCTCCACAGTTATTATATACTACAGCTATACAACAACAACACTGCTACTGTGCATAGTACTACTAGTACTACTATGCACTACAGCTATACGACAACAATGCTATATACTGCTACTAGTACTATCATGAACTATAGCTATACATGTATAGTATACAACAACACTGCTACACACTACTAGTACTACTATGAACTACAGCTATACAAAAACACTGCTACCCGCTACTAGTACTACTATGAACTATAGCTATATGACAACACTGCTACATACTTCCAGTAGTATTACTATGCACTACAGTAAAACAACACTACTGCTACACACTACTAGTGCTACTATGTGCTACAGCTATACAACACTGTTACACACTACTACTATACACTACAGTTACACAACACGGTAACTACCACTGCAATATATACTACTACTATAAACCTAAACAACTTCTATAAACTACAACTATCTAACAACACTGCTACATATTACTACTATAAACTACAACTATACAAAAACAACAACAGAAACAACAACAACACTACTACTACATACCGTACCATACACTATAGGTTATAGGTCTCCAAACTGCGGCCCTCCAGCTGTTGCGAAACTACAACTCCCATCATGCCTGGACAGCTAAAGCTTTGGATTTGGCTGTCCAGGCATGATGGGAAATGTAGTTTTGCAACAGCTGGAGGGCCGCAGTTTGGAGACCCATGCTATAGGTAAATAGTACCACATCTAACACCACATCTATTATACATCACTACCAAACGCTACAGCTATGCAGCTCTACTATTCATATTATATACTACTATTATACACTACAGCTATACAAGAACAGTATTACTACTACAGTACCAAACACTACAGTTATAGAAGAGCATTACTACTACTATACGCTACAATCACACAATACCATTACGATACACCACTACTACTGCTACTATACACTACTTCTATATTATATTACAATTCCTATATACTACAACAATACTATAATCTAATACTCTAATGAGGGTTGTGGTTAGACAGAGAGCAACTTTTTGTCTATGTAGGGAATTCAGAGTTCTGTTTCTGGAAAACAAAATCTGACCACTATTGAGATATACTCGGAAAGTAGAAAAAGAAAAAGTAGGTGCAGCTCACTATAATTACCAAGGTTAGGATCACCCTATTCATACAAAATTTCTTAGCCCTCAAGCCCTTATTATCATCCATAGACACGCCTTGAGGGTTAAGCAGTTTTGAGTTCATACTCAGAAAAAAAACATAGAATTTATTTACGTATTGAACAAAATAGCGTTTGAGGCAGATATGAAGCTGCGTCTTAGCTCGCTCTGTTTAAATGAATTTTAGTTTTACTAGGAAAACAAGATAGTTTATTTCTAGTTTATAATATTAATAATAATAATAATGATAATAATAATATCACAAGAGCTTACAATCTAAAAGCAATACTACAGTTATTATTATTATTATTTTAATCAATTAAAAATGTAAAACAAAATAACACAAAATATAAATACATTATCAAAAAATATATAATAACAATTTCCTATGTTTTTTAGAACGGAAAAATAATTAAATTATAATTATTATTTGTATATTTAGAACACAGCTAAATATTCATAATTAATGATGAAGAAAATATGTTATATACATAATTTTACATGTTTTCAATAAAGTTTTTAAATATCTTCTATTTTCTTTACAGACGTGGCAAACAATTACTGGTCATTTAGACAAAGTCTGGTAAACTGTATATGTATGTCTGTAAATAAGTAATATGTATGTAATATCTGTAAAGAAGTATATAATGTGATATATAAATATTATTTATTAACTAATGTAATATATTTTAGAAAATATAAATAAAAAATTTGCATTTATAAATAGATCTTAAAAAAAAATTTATATTGAAGAAAAAAAAAGTTCATTAGCACATAATCTAAATAATCATAAATAATATCAATTTATTATAAAAAAAAAAAAAATGAATCTCAACTACAAACAATAAATTTCTGCAATTGTGGGACTAGAAGCTCCAGCATCTCCCTTCAGCTCTATCCGTAAGTATCCAGAAGCTGGAGAAATAGACGTTTTTTTTATTAGTAAGAGAATAAATCATAGGCAGAATTTTATTTGTTACCTTTGGCCTTTTTTTGATTTTTATCCAAGGCTTTATATTTTATATTGTAGCGGTATAATAAAAATCACGTGCGTCTGGTCACATCATTGGCCGTCACCCATGTCTGCCTATGTGTCATGTCTCAATCATAACATGGAAGTGTTATTCAAAGCAGCCAATCAAACTGCAGCACTTATTTCTTGCTCCACCTCCACCACACTAGTTTTTTTTGACACAGTATCAAACCCAATAAAATTAGATACATCACCTCAGCAGGCAGTATCACACATTGCAGATTTAGATAAACAACTTCCATACACTGGCGCAGCAGTACGTTTTAACAGCAGACAGTATGATACCCGATAGCCTTAGATACACTAACTCAACAAACAGGCACAGCAGATTTGTACAGTCTTTACATGTGAGTCTTAGATACACATATTTAGCAGACATTACTATATAAGATTGTCTTAGTTACACTGATTCACACATTTATTGCTTAGATACAACTATTCCATAAACACTATCACACATAATAGACTTAGATACACAGACTTAGCAGACAATGAACATTAGAGTGTCTTAGATACACTTGCTCAGTAGACAGTATCACATGACAAGCTTAGACTGCAGGCAATATCACACATGATAGGTTTAGATACACTGATGTGAAAACTGCAGCAGAGAGTATCCCATATGATAGACTTGGTTACATAGATCTGTGGGGGGAGCGTTGGACTTTATGACACATAAGAAACTTACACACACAGACCAGGCACACAATATCACACACTATGGTCTTAAATACACTGGCTCTGTAAACAAGACCTACATGATAGGCTTAAATCAACTGAGCAGACCGTATCACATGTGATACACTTACATACAGGTCAGAGGGCTGTGTCATACACAATAGACTTAGATACCCATTGGAAGCAGCACAGTCAATATTAATATGGGCGCTGTGTAATCTACGCGCTGTTGGTGGCCATTTTGAAAGTTCAGTCTCTGTAGCTTCGCCATAGCAACCAGAACCACTGAAGTCACTGAAGCATGAGAGAGGCAGCCATTTTGTTAGCTGAACTGTTGCTGATGTGAACAGGGTCTTCTCTTATACCAGAACCAGAAACAATCCCTGTTAATACCAGGAAACAGCCATTTTTGAGCTGAACATACAGAATTATACTGCGGCCTGGAAATCCTCAGCTATGACAGACTTACAACCAGTCATGAGGTGACGTGGTCATTTTGAGGTCTGAACTAATGAGGATGAGAAATATAATTCATCCATTGACTGGAAACTGAGACTATCACTGATACAGAAAGTACAGTAGCCATTTTGTGAGCTGAATGGACTTGAAAGACAACATGGCCTCCAACTCCCCAGAAGCCTGTGTCACAGTGAAGTCCTAAAGCCGTATTGTGGTTATATCTCCATTAGGTGTGTATCTCTATGTACTATGTACATTGTTGGGGTACACCTTGCCCTTGGTAGCTCTGAGACCCCTCTCTTGGCATTCACCGCGTGCCTTAATTGTGTAGACATTAAATCAAGGTCCGCTGTGAACACGCAGAGCAGGGTTCAATGTCATGGAAGGGCTGTGAAAATGGAGGAAAGCAATGAACCGGTGTAGCAGAGGTGCATGTGTTATAACTATACATGACCTTAGATAGAACCCAAGCAAGGTTTTGCCTTCGAGAAATATATATATTCATATATATATATATATATATATATATATATATTTATTTTTTTTTTATTTTTTTTTATATCGCTCGTACTCATGGCTGACATTGTAGTGAATGCTTATAATGTTATATAGTCAGTGTTGAGACTTATAGTTCTACCCCAGCAAAAGCACCATTACATCATGGTCAGACAATGACATCATAGGCCATACAAACTCAGTCTCCAAGGGGATTACGTAATCTGTCAATGCACTAGAGATGAAGCATGGATGATCAGATGGTAAATGAATTGCAATGGTAGGAGGCTATATTGTAAGATAAGAAAGCAATATGAAAGGTCTGGGGGTATCAGATATTGGATTATATAGGGCACAGTACAAGATGACGCTGGGTTATGTTTGGCCACAAGTGTTGGTCAGGGAAATGGGAAAGGGGATTGTGGACTTTCCCGGGCAAAGTATAATGTTATATATTAGGGATAAGGTTGATAGTAAAAGAGGGGTGTAGTAGGTATGGAAGGGTCCATAGCACATTAGAGCAGGAAAGTAAGGGACAAGTAGAGTATAACTACAAGATAGAAGCAAGTAAGGCAGGAAACAAATAGTGTAGGTTAGACACAGATAGGCAGGGGAGGCAGATATGAATACAAGGTTGGTAGCCCAAAGCTAAAAGCACAGAGGAGTCTTGCCCTATCCAGTCCTAGAGGTACAATATAACCTGACAGGAGACAATCAGAGCTTGGGGACAGCAAATATGTCCCATTACACCTGAAAGAGAAACTTGTTAGCTAGGAGAAAAAATGCAATCAGAGAACAAGTAGGAGAATGACAAGATAGGCAGGAAAGGGCAGTAGTGGATAGTTATGGGGGAGACGGCATGCAGTAGAGTATTGGAGCAAGTTAGGCAGGAGTAGAAGAGAAGAGAACTGTGTTTAGCAGGGAAGAACATGCAGCAGACTAGAAGTGGGTTAGGCATGAGTAGCATACAAAAGAATATAACGGCATGTTAAACAGGGAAGATCATACAGTATAGAGATATGTGAGTTGGGAGAACATGCAGTATAGGGACATGTGAGGTGGGAGAACAAGCAGTATAGACGAATGGGAGGTGGGAGAACAAGCAGTATGAGATATATAAGGTGGGAGAACAAGCAGTATAGACGAATGGGAGGTGGGAGAACATGCAGTATGAGATATATAAGGTGGGAGAACAAGCAGTATAGACGAATGGGAGGGGTGGGAGAACATGCAGTATGAGATATATAAGGTGGGAGAACAAGCAGTATAGAGGCATGTGAGGTTGGAGAACAAGCAGTATAGAGGCATGTGAGGTGGGAGAACATGCAGTATAGAGGCATGTGAGGTGGGAGAACATGCAGTATAGAGGCATGTGAGGTGGGAGAACAAGCAGTATAGAGGCATGTGAGGTGGAAGAACATGCAGTATAAGATACATAAGGTGGAAGAACATGCAGTATAGAGGCATGTGAGGTTGGGGAGCATGCAGTATAGAGGCATGTGAGGTGGGAGAACATTCAGTATAGAGGCATGTGAGGGGGGAGAACATTCAGTATAGAGGCATGTGAGGTGGGAGAACATTCAGTATAGAGGCATGTGAGGGGGGAGAACATTCAGTATAGAGGCATGTGAGGTGGGAGAACATGCAGTATAGAGGCATGTGAGGTGGGAGAACATTCAGTATAGAGGCATGTGAGGTGGGAGAACATGCAGTATAGAGGCATGTGAGGTGGGAGAACATGCAGTATAGAGGCATGTGAGGTGGGAGAACATGCAGTATAGAGGCATGTGAGGTGGAAGAACATGCAGTATAGAGGCATGTGAGGTGGAAGAACATGCAGTATAGAGGCATGTGAGGTGGAAGAACATGCAGTATAGAGGCATGTGAGGGGGGAGAACATGCAGTATAGAGGCATGTGAGGTGGAAGAACATGCAGTATAGTGGCATGTGAGGTGGGAGAACATGCAGTATAGAGGCATGTGAGGTTGGGGAGCATGCAGTATAGAGGCATGTGAGGTGGAAGAACATGCAGTATAGAGGCATGTGAGGTGGCAGAACATGCAGTATAGAGGCATGTGAGGTGGGAGAACATTCAGTATAGAGGCATGTGAGGTGGGAGAACATTCAGTATAGAGGCATGTGAGGTGGAAGAACATGCAGTATAGAGGCATGTGAGGTGGCAGAACATGCAGTATAGAGGCATGTGAGGTGGGAGAACATGCAGTATAGAGGCATGTGAGGTGGAAGAACATGCAGTATAGAGGCATGTGAGGTGGAAGAACATTCAGTATAGTGGCATGTGAGGTGGAAGAACATGCAGTATAGAGGCATGTGAGGTTGGGGAGCATGCAGTATAGAGGCATGTGAGGTGGAAGAACATGCAGTATAGAGGCATGTGAGGTTGGGGAGCATGCAGTATAGAGGCATGTGAGGTTGGGGAGCATGCAGTATAGAGGCATGTGAGGTGGAAGAACATGCAGTATAGAGGCATGTGAGGTTGGGGAGCATGCAGTATAGAGGCATGTGAGGTGGAAGAACATTCAGTATAGAGGCATGTGAGGTGGGAGAACATTCAGTATAGAGGCATGTGAGGTGGAAGAACATGCAGTATAGAGGCATGTGAGGTGGAAGAACATGCAGTATAGAGGCATGTGAGGTGGAAGAACATGCAGTATAGAGGCATGTGAGGTGGAAGAACATGCAGTATAGAGGCATGTGAGGTGGAAGAACATGCAGTATAGAGGCATGCTAATCAGCAGTAAAAAGCAATATAGAGAAATGTTAGGGAGTATAGAGACGATGTAGGCAAGATTAACATGCAGTATAGAGGCATGCTAGGCAGGAGAAACATGCAGAGGGGTATAGAGTAATGTTAGGCAGTTGTTATGCAGCATACGTGTTCGGTAGGGTAGAACACATAGGACATTACAGAGTATGTTAGGCAGTAGAAAACATGTAATATAGTACAGAGGCAGGTTAGGCAGGAGTAACTTGCTGTATAGAGGCATGCTAGGGAGGTAGTAATATTTATAGACTAGGCACATAGCTAAAGATGGAGACAAGATAGGCAAGAAAAGATGTAGAAGAAAGAAGTGTGTTAGGCAAGAGATCTAATAAACTATTGTGACAGGTTAGGCAGAAGAGCCTAGGCAGTAGAAGCAAAACTGGAGAAATCACACAGGGAATGGTAGAGACAAGTTTGGCAGATGGGAACAAACAGGTTATGATAGAGAAAAGAGACACCATAGACAGGGAAGAACACAGTATGACAAGAGACAAGATAGGCAGGAAAGGTAACAGTATGATAGAGACAAGAGCAGCAGAGGTAACAGTATGATAGAGACAAGAGCAGCAGAGGTAACAGTATAATAGGGACAAGAGCAGCAGAGGTAACAGTATGATAGAGACAAGAGCAGCAGAGGTAACAGTAACAGTGATCGAGACATGATGGGCAGAAATGAATTCACAATATATAACAACAAAGTAATGATAGTCAGAAAATAGCACACAGTATGATAGAAACAATATAGAAAGGAGAAACACGCAGTATATGACAGAGACAAGATGGGCAGGAGAGAACTTACAATGTATGACAGAGACAAGATAGGCAGGGGAGAACACACAATGTATAATAGAGATGCAATGGATAGGAAAGAACAGTGAGCTAGACACATGATATGCAGATGAGAACATCAGTGTATAAAAGATGACATGGTGAGGAGAGAACATCAGTATATCATAAAGATATGATAGGTAACAGTCTCACTTATTAGAAAGTAGTGATAGGAAGGACATAACCAAAGAACAGGAGAAAACTATTTTTGGCATATCAGAGTTTATGGCCTAGTGAAGGATACCTACTAGAGAAGTGTAATCTGTACACAGGGGCCTGTAGTGTAGTGTGCCCCATGACATATAACCAAACAGCAGAACCACATGTGGCTTTACTGCAGTTTGTTTTGGATTTGCAATACACTTCTCATCTGCATGGACTGTACAGGTTTAGTTCATGTGCTCTGCGACTGCTATATGTAATAGTACCCTGAAGCCAGAGGGGGCAGTGCGGTGAATGCACATCTCAGACAGAGGGGACAGTACAGTGAATGCACATATCAGACAGCAGAGGGGGCTGTGTGGTGAATGCACATAGACAGAAAGGACAGTGCAGTGAATGCACATATCAGACAGCAGGGGGGCAGTGCAGTGACTGCACATATCAGATAGCAGGGGGGCAGTGCAGTGAATGCACATATCAGACAGCAGAGGGGGCTGTGTGGTGAATGCACATATCAGACAGCAGGGGGGCAGTGCAGTGAATGCACATATCAGACAGCAGAGGGGGCTGTGTGGTGAATGCACATATCAGACAGCAGGGGGGCAGTGCAGTGAATGCACATATCAGACAGCAGGGGGGCAGTGCAGTGAATGCACATATCAGACAGCAGAGGGGGCTGTGTGGTGAATGCACATATCAGACAGCAGAGGGGGCTGTGTGGTGAATGCACATATCAGACAGCAGAGGGGGCTGTGTGGTGAATGCACATATCAGACAGCAGGGGGGCAGTGCAGTGAATGCACATATCAGACAGCAGAGGGGGCTGTGTGGTGAATGCACATAGACAGAAAGGACAGTGCAGTGAATGCACATATCAGACAGCAGGGGAGCAGTGCAGTGAATGTACATATCAGACAGAAGGGGAGCAGTGCAGTGAATGCACATATCAGACAGCAGGGGGCAGTGCAGTGAATAAACATGAGAGACAGGAGGGGGCAGCGCAGTAAATGTACATATGAGAACAGCAGGGGAAAGTTGATACAAAAATACTGATAAGGCAGAAGGGGGCTTACAAGATTTGGAAGAGACAGGGTAGGCCTGATCAATAACATATGGGTTAAGAACGTATTCCCTGAAATAGATTACATCCAGCACACAAGTACCCACATCCGCACATCATATAATTAATACATGTATATTACAATGAAGGTATGGACATTCCCCTCGCCTGCCAGAACTTAAAGCCTAAATATAAATGGCCATAGTGATGAGACTGTAATACATGGGCCTGAATTATTTATGGCTGTGGTTGTGCTGAGCAGTAATTGTGGACAGACAAGGACTGAAGATGGAGCTAATTGTTCAGAGCAGAGACATAGGGGAAATTACAGGGAGGGCACATGTTAGGCAGGAGAGACCTCAGCCTACATTACAGGCACAGGTTGAGAGTAGTGATCTGGGCCGTGGAAATAGGAAGATACCTTAGACCAGATAGGGAGAGAAGAATAGGATAGGCAGGATGGGGCAAATATCTCAAGAAGGGACAGAAGAAACAGTAATATGGGAACATATCAGGATGAGAAAGTACATTGCTAAATAGAGATAGAAAGGCGAAAGAGGTATCTGCAATGGGCAATACAGGAGGGAAGGGGCAAGGAACATATTAGGCAGGAGACAAGGATAGATACATTAAGTCAAGGCAACAATAATGATTTACTAGGTAAATACTGAGCAGGAAGGGGTGTATAGCATTGATATTAGGCAATACAGAAAATACAGCTCTACACATGGAGGTGACTAGCTGGAGAATATGCAGAATGGGGACATATTAGGCAGGAGAGAAGTACACAGGGCAGGATGTAAAGATATACCAAGCAATGGAGAACATATGAGGACAGGGCAGGACATGGGAAGATATTAGGCAATATACAAGAGCTCCAGCTCACTACAATAGATGCATAGTAGCCTGCATAACACATGACATGTATATATGGCATCAGTGTAAGGTATATAGGAAAGGCACATACAGGGCAGGATATCAGGCAGAAGGACAACTACAGGGCTTGGACATGTTACACATATGGCAGAATAGTGACAGACAAGACAAGGCTTGACAGCATAGTAACATGTCAGGCATGACAAGTCAACCAAGAGAGTACAAACAAAGAGAAAAAGGGTGATAGGTTAGAGAAGAGGGCAAATATAGGGCAGGATAAGAGCATGCCAGGCAGGAGAGTAAAGACTAAACAGCAGGATGGTAGGCAGGAGATAATGACATATGACAGGTCAGTTGAATGTTAGGCAGGAGAGGACAACCAAAGGGCAGGGTAGTGACATGTTAGGCAGGAGAAGGATCGCATATGGCAGAATACTGACACTTTAGCCAGGAAAATACTCTCATAAGACAGGACAGTGAGGTGTTGGGCAGGGGAGGACAACTTAAGGGCACAACAGAGGCATGTTCTGTAGGAGAAGAAACATGCAGGACAGGGAGGAGAGGACATCTAAAGGATAGGGACAGTTACATGACAGCCAGGAGAAGTCTCAGAGAGGATGGGATAGAGACATGTTAGGTGGAAGATTAAATAGGGCAGAGCAGTGATAGTGGAAGACAACAAGAGGGCAGAAAAGCCTATATGGGTAATAGAGGACAGAGACAGAGGGCAAGGAAAGACAGGGGAAATATTCCAGTAAATTCCATGTTGTGGTCTGTTAAAATATCGAGGGGACTAGAGGGAGAATTAAAGAGATAGATAGTCAGATCGATCGAATTATTGATTAGAAAGCTATGTATAAAAAAGTGCTCTGACAAGGAGCCCCATAGCACAGGGATGCTGGATGCTGATGCTATAACCAGATGGGATCTCCAGGGGATCTATTATGTGTGACCATGTTCACCAGGGATCATCCTGAGATGGGTCACCATCATAGGACCGGGTGTCCTATGGGCATATGATAAGCCTAGGAATCTTATATTCCCAAAAGGTCAGTAAACAGACATGAGATAGGAAAAGATGAAGCAGAGGGCTGAAAATACAAAGGGGACTAAGAACCTTCATCCTTTGTTGTTGGGGTCTTTGCTTCCTCCTCTTCTCTTTCTTTAGCCTTTGGAGACTGTGGCAAAATTCAGCACATAAATCCAATGAGACAGCACAGAAGGCTCCTTGCTCATCCTTGAGAAGACAGATCAGGGTCTGGGCTTACTCATCCTTTCCTCAGCATCCTCCTCCTCCTCCTCCTCACTGCTGTCTTCCAAGCAGCTCCTCTATAAAGAGACTAGGATGGGGGCTGGGAGAATTTATCCCTCTGCTCCTGATCTTCCTTCCAGTGGGGGTCTGGGGTCTGTTCCTGGACCTGATCTGATCCTGTCTATGGGATTACAGCTCTCTTCAGCCCATCCAGCCTTCCACCCTTCCAGCCCCTGAGCATCTACTGATTGACTCCTGCAAGAGGATTACACCAGACCTGATGACGTCACCGCCATTCCCCAAATCCCATCAGTGAGACGTGTCCTTGAGACCGGGGGAGAGGGGGGGGGGGGGGGGTCTGATGGTCCAGGCCACCCCAGCACCCTGCCTCTACATGCTGCCTGTCATCCACAGATCAGCACGGGGGCCAAGACCCTGCATAGTGCATGGCTGTCTGTCTCATTTGTACTGGCCATCTGTCTGTCTGCAGATTATACAAGCAGCACCCGCACCCCACCACCCCAACATCACACAGACCAACAGCTAGATACATAGTATAACATAGGTAGACAGATATATAGATAGTTAGATCTACACACACACACACACACACACACACACACACACACACACACACACACACACACACACACACACACACACACACACACCAGGTGGCGTCATTGATTTTCTGTCTGTATATATTTTTGTGTCTATGTAGCTATGTGTCAGTATAAGCCTATGCTACTGTCTTACATATCTACTTGTGTGTCTGTTACTGTTTCGTGTGTATCAGGATAGGTCTACATAATTGTTTATCTAATCTATCTACCTATCTCTGTCTTCCCATATATGTATCAGTATATAATTATTATTAGTATATATGTTTGTATACGTTTGTATATGATTAATATTTTTACATGTGTTTATGTATCATTATATACATATGTGAATGTCAAAGCTACTTTTTCCTCATATTCCTGTAATTCCTGTATTTTAAGAAATCTGCTAAACAGATTTCTATACTGATCGCAGGGGCCTCCTATTCACTGATCTCTATATTCCAGAACCCTGTGTCGCATCAGGTTTAGGAACTGTCCAAACAAACTGGACATCATCAGAATAGCACCCCCACTCCCTTTACAGAAGCCCGGTAGTCGGGCCGGGTATAGTCCTGGTTCCGGTCGGGCGCAATACTGATACAAATCTAGTCGGAGCTGTCGGACGCTTGTAGTCGCAGGTCGGACACTTGTAGTCGCAGGTCGGACGCTTGTAGTCGGAGGTCGGACACTCATAATCGCAGGTCGGACATTTGTAGTCGCAGGTCGGACACTCATAGTCGCAGGTCGGACATTTGTAGTCGCAGGTCGGACACTCGTAGTCGCAGGTCAGATCTCGCAAGTGAATACTCGCAAGTGAATTGGTGTTTGCCATATAACTCGGCAACATAAAAAAAAATAAACGATATAGTTGCTTCTGTGCTGTCCAAGGTATTGAGACCAAGGACTGAATTTAGTTAGAAGTAAATCCCAATAATAGATCCTATAATGCATACATGGACACCCCACTCCTGGTAACTACCCATGGATACTCACTTTCCCTGTCTTAAGGGGTCTGTCATTATTTATTATCAGTCTGCCCCCCTATATCCTTATTTTTACTGTCCCCAACTTTATCTTCAGGATATGTTCTCTATAAAGTCGCTTTTATTGCAGGAAATAATGAGACAAAGTACTAATTGCGCCAGCATATTCTGTAGCCACGTACAGCGATGAAATTCACCCAGAGACAGCAAGATGTGACAGGCATAGGGGAACAAAGAAGACAGAGCCTGTGCAGGGTTAGAGAGAGATAGCTGCAGGTAGCAGTCTATGCCTGTAATGGGGGTAAATGCAAACAGCGACCCCCCCCCCCCCCCCACTCACAGGGGTCACTTAGATTAGTATGACACAGAGGGCACAGGCTAAGGGGTGTCTTTTGTCCCATTTGGTAACCCCCAAATTGTAACATGGGTATGACCGACCAACTGTCTGGGAGAAATGATGTGTAGTGTAGCTCCCCCCTTACCTAGATTTCCACCAAGACCACCGATTACTATAGAACTCTGCAGCCCTTCTACATCTGCAAAGGTCGTGACATCAAATCCTCCATATTATCAGGTCCTCATACTATTAATATGCTCAACAGTGAAGGGGGCCCCAAATCCTCCATAGTGACAAGGAGACCCCCAAAGCTTCTTCACAGCAGACTAGAACTTACAAAGTTTAGAAGAGGACTCTGCTGGGGATCCATAACATAACATCAAACCCAATAGATCTTCATTAATGTGTACCCCTCAAACACTTCATAAATACCTCCCATATATTAGAGCTCCCCTGATTTCTATCAAGCCCCTCATATTTGTAGGAAGCCCCCCCCCCCCCTCAACACTCAAGAAGCTTCTTCTAGTTAGGATTTTACAGAACAAGCAGACCCCATCTCCCAAGACTCCACCATGTACCCCTTCTACACCTGCTAGTGTAAAGAAATAGCTAAGACGAGAACTTACAGTCTTGGGGGGAAGTGTGAAGTGTCAGAGGCCTCCTCAATATCCAGTGCTGCTGCTCCCTGAGTGATGGGGAAGGGGTAAGAACAGCATCAGCAGTGTGTAAGCAGCTTGTGCCCCTTGTCCTGTATGGCCTGGCCCCCACATCTTCTAGAGGACAAGGAGAGGAGGGGGCAGGGATGAAGGAGGGGGAGGAGTGGAAAGGAGGGGAGACCCATCAGTGATCTGCAATCAGATTTACACCCATTCATTCTTGCTTCCAACGGACACCAAACCCAGGGGGGAGGGGGCGGCTGCAGCCCCTCCACACGCCCCCACATCTTACAGCCTCACAAAGAATGTATCCAAGACTGATACTAACTAGGGGCCCTCACAAGAACCTGCTGTGGAGGGACAAAGGGGTTAATATGCACAGTGCAACATGTGTCCACTAACCCCTGCCAACCCGCGGGGGGAGGGGAGGAGGGGGGAGCTGGTGCAAAAGGAGGGCCAGCATGCCAAGGGTTAAATGATGAAGATTTAGATGCTATGTAAGAAGAGGGAACCATCCGCACTCCTACTCCAGTGCCATGGTGCACTTCAGGTGGCATCAGACCTATATATCAATGGATTATCATCATGTATCAATCATTGACGGATCCTTTCCCCATAATGCACAATGACCGCAATATGTAATGTGTCCCAGCAAGGAAGGGGATGGGGCGACCTAAGTATCAAATATCTCAAACTATAACCCTCAGCATGTCAGCAGAGGATGAGAGTATGAAGCATTAGAATCGCTAGATAGATAGAGAGAGAGAGAGAGAGAGGAATTTAGATAGATATGAGATCGACAATTAGATAGACAGATAGATAGATAGATAGATAGATAGATAGATAGATAGACAGGAGATAGATAGATAGATAGATAGATAGATAGATAGATAGATATTGTGCTGCTGCCATAGATTCAACAAGCCATGAGAGCCCCCACAGTGACAGTTTCCCCCCTCACTCTCTAACAGGACAGTGTGTGGTGGGCTCCTCTCAGTGTATGTAGGATGATGCCCCCTCCACCCCTTCACCTCAGACTACCCCCAGCAATATCCTAACCAGTCACTGAAGCCACAGTTACACTCTATACACCCAAGGTACAGTATACAGATATGTATAACACCTGCAGATCATTCATGCATATGCAATATATGCACACTATATATATATATATATATATATATATATATATATATATATATATATATATATATATATCACCCACACACACACACACACACACACACACACACACACTAATGAATGATCATGTGTCTATATATAGCAGTGACTGCACTGTAGAGGCAGAGATACAGCACATACTGATGGCCTCAATTCCCCAAACACATTGCCCTGTAGGGGTTTGAACACATACAGTATGAGTTTATTATTTATTAATATTTAATATTGATTTAATATTTATATCTATCTATTATCTATCAATTTATATGTCTGTCTGTCTGTCTATCTATCTATCTATCTATCTATCTATCTATCTATCTATCTATCTATCTATTGCACGAAAGTCCCAAGCACTCCAGCATAAGGTGAAAAAAAGTGATAATTTATTGCAAAAAATGTGCAAAAATACAAAGGATGCAACGTTTCAGTTCTCTCACAGAACGATTTTCAAGGATTTGCTTGAAAATGGTTCTGTGAGAGAACTGAAACGTTGCACCCTTTGTATTTTTGCACATTTTTTGCAATAAATTATCACTTTTTTTCACCTTTTGCTGGAGTGCTTGGGACTTTCGTGCAATATTTGGGGATCCCCCTTGCCAAGGGACTTACATCCAACAGCACCCGCTACACCAGTTAAGAAGTGCGGCTCCTTTCTCTTATCTATCTATCTATCTATCTATCTATCTATCTATCTATCTATCTATCTATCTCCTATCTATCTATCTATCTATCTCCTATCTATCTATCTATCTATCTATCTCCTATCTATCTATCTATCTATCTATCTATCTATCTTCTATCTATCTATCTATCTATCTATCTATCTATCTATCTCCTATCTATCTATCTATCTATCTATCTATCTATCTATCTATCTCCTATCTATCTATCTATCTATCTATCTATCTATCTCCTATCTATCTATCTATCTATCTATCTATCTATCTATCTATCTTCTATCTATCTATCTATCTATCTATCTCCTATCTATCTATCTATCTATCTATCTATCTATCTATCTCCTATCTATCTATCTATCTATCTATCTATCTATCTATCTATCTATCTATCTATCTATCCTATCTATGCTCTATCTATCTATCTATCTATCTATCTATCTATCTATCTATCTATCTATCTATCTATCTATCTATCTTTCTAATCTATCTATGCTCTATCTATCCATCTATCATCTATCTATCTATCATCTAGTAGCCACAGCAATGTAGTAAGTGGCAAGACCAGTTTGGGGTCTTGGCCTCCCTCCTCCCCAGTTTCTAGTTTGTTTATGGGGGTCACACAGCAATAATAAGAGTCCCTAGTCTGGTATAGACTGGGGATAAGATAGATTTAGGGGTGCACCCCTCCCCCAGTCTCTGCATTGTTCACCATGAGGCTGGGCAGTTGGGCAGGCAATGCTGGGTTCCCAGGCAAATCACACCAATTTCTGAAATGATGCTGGAAGTCCATGCAGAGCCAGCGGGGGTCCTGGGGGCTCAGTCACCCGTATGACAGGGTCACACTCAGCCCCCTCCTTGCCTCTCTCTCTCAGATTCTCATTCAGCATCTGTAATTTGTGAGAACACAAGCGCACAGTGAGGGAAGGGCATCTGTGTGATGTGCAGGGATACAGGAGAGCCTATGTACCCAGCAATGGGCAAGGAGGGACGTACAGAGGGCACTGATCAGACAGATGTGAGAGAGAGAGAGAAAGAGAGAGAGAGAGATAGATAGATAGATAGATAGATAGATAGATAGATACAATAAATAGATATATAGATAGATACGATAGATAGATAGATAGATAGATAGATAGATAGATAGATAGATAGATAGATAGATAGATAGGAGATAGATAGATAGATAGATAGATAGATATAAGATCGATAGATGAATAGGATAGATAGATAGATAGATAGATAGATAGATAGGAGATAGATAGATAGATATAAGATCGATAGATGAATAGGATAGATAGATACAATAAATAGATATATAGATAGATACAATAGATAGATAGATAGATAGATAGATAGATATGAGATCGATAGATGAATAGGATAGATAGATAGATAGATAGATAGATATTGTGCTGCTGCCACAGGCTCAACAAGCAGTAAGAGCCCCCACAGTGACAGCTTCCCCCTCCCTTTCTAACAGGACAGTGTGTGGGGCCCCTTTCAGGGTATGTAGGATGATACCCCCTCCACCCCTTTACCTCAGACTACCCCCAGCAATATTCTAGCCAGTCACTGAAGCCTCCTAAACCCCCTTCCAATACACAGTTGCACTCTGTATACCCAAGGTACAGTATACAGCTCCAGATCATTTATACACGTGCTATATATATATATATACCCACTGCCCCCCCCCCCCTTAATAAATAATCCTGTGTCTACATATTGCAGTGACTGCACTTGTAGAGGCAGAGATACAGCACATACTGATGGCCTCAATTCTGCAAACCTTATGTCCTGGGTAATGTGCGTGGGTGTTACATTTTTCCAGTAAGATTTTTGATGCTACCCCACAGGATGTCTGGAATTTGTAGTCCATCTTAAAGAGCCACAAGCTATGTGATAGATTTCAGATAAGTGTGAGATGAATGAATAGATAGATAGATAGACAGCAACGTTTCAACTTTCTCACAGAGTCATTTTCAAGCCTTTATTATTATTTTTTTGTTTCATCATTTACCCTTCAGTGTGCTGCGGTTGTCTATACTTTTTGTGTATTCATAGCTAGTATATAGATGGATAAATAGATACACAGACAAATAAATAAATATATGATTGATAGATCGATATATAGACAGCAAAGAAACAAAAAAAACCCCACATAAATATGTGCTGCATTTCTTTCCTGTTTATATTAATCCGCACTCCTGGTCACAAAAGTTCTGACCCCCTGGCACCAAACTTCATTATAATAAGATGTGCAGAACCTGCTTGGATTCTCTAGATAGACAAAATGATATTAGATAGGCAGACAGACAGACAGACAGATAAACGGATAGACTGATGGAAAATAGATAGATGATAAATAGTTAACCCTATATGTATTATTGCCATGCTGTAGAGTGCAATATGTACTGCCCTTATAATTACATAGATTTCTCTATATAAAAAGGTTCATATCTCCATTCATGGTATAATAGAAGGCTCCAGAGCACTGTGTGTAACACAAAGTCACGATTCACCTGGGTCGTGTCTGAGCTTACAGTACGCAATGTCTTTCCAGCACTGAGGAGGTTAATCGCTGTAATGTGACTGTTGCCATGGTTACAGAAGATGCATTTTTAAAGCACTAAGATGTAGTCACCATCGCCATGCATCAATTGTCACTGAATATATCGGAGCTCCATCCCCCCAACCTCCAAATGTTCATTTCCTAAAATAACTTTTTCCTGCCTTCTTTTCCAGCTTCCACGTTCCATCAAATCCCAGGGTAAAGGATGATCCAGCTCCATGCACGTCTTTGGCCCTAAACCTTACATTATACCTTGTGGAGTAGTAACCCTGTCCTCTATTATTCTGTATAGTTTTACACAAAGCACAAAGCTGTACAGAATATTCTGGAATTGCTTCCTGCAAGGATTGTGGCAAAGCAATGGCCACCATGACAATGGCATAGCATGCCTCATTGATAGACATGCCAGTGACCAAGGCCATTTAATGTCTACTAGATATCTGCGAGCCATCAATGGTGGTGACATGGTGTTGGTGAGAAGCCAGGCCCTGTGAAGGAACCTTACTGTGGTCTCTCAATTGTTGCAAGAAACAAGTTAACATGCACAGGAGTGTATAACTGCTCATGTAGAGATGGGCAGTACATAAAGAGATGGAGTAGATGCACCTAATCATGACCTCCCTCTCTACATGCCTTGTCTAACCCTAACCCTAGCTGCTTATAACAGAATGAGCAATAAGGTTCTAGACCAGTGAACCCAGACTGTGGCTCTCCAGCTGTTACCATCGACACAGTAGAAAGGGCATAGCCAGCACTAGGAGGGACCCAATATTGGCTTTTCTATGGGACCCAGGTATAGTGCTGGATGTATGTTTGTATTATATGGATACCTTTGAATAGAAGGGGCTAACAAGTAGCAAACAAGGGGGTGGAGAATTTGCTTATTGGTCACCATACCAACATTGGGCACCATAACTGGTTCTTATACAGCCCCCCTCTTTGTATATACAACATAAAGCAGTCACTGTAATATCTGAAGACCCCATAGTGACACCCCCTAACCATGCACATCCGCTTAGAAAGCTGCATGCCCATACACCTTGATGCAGCACTTCATCGCACCCAGCTGATCTGGTAAGAGCCCTGTCAGCTTAAGCATGCGTCTTATCCTAACCCTCCCTGAAAACCTCTTACTGCCTTTAGCACCATGGACAGCACAGAGCAGTGGATTTCCAGGCAGCCAATCAGGGGCCTCTACTTCAATCCCTTCACTATGTACTTTGGATACGGGAGGTCATATGAGACAGGCTGTGTCCCTGTGTCACCCCACATCAGCCGGAATACCTTCCCTATAGCTAACTAATTCAGTGTATAAAGCCGGCAGCTTATGTCCTTAGTGGGCCAGTTCATCTGATCTGCAAGAATTTAACCCTTGAAAAGCTCAAGAAGTAGGATAATGATAGCACACACTACTCCATAACCTAGTAAGGTGACTCTAGAGTTGAGCTCAATGGCTATGCATTTGAGAGGTTGAAGTGATATCCAGTTCACCAGATTTGGCTAGGTCACCAATATGGTCACCTTCACAGCTTTCCTAGAACCCTGAAGAGCAAATAAGTGAAATATCGTCTAATTGCGTGTGGCTGATATGTTATTCAAAACTCCTGAAAAGTAAGATGGTAACTCTTATCTAAGCTGCCATGGCGATGACTTGAAAGAATAAGACAACTGAAGGACTTTCCCGTTCGTGGACTGGGAATGTTGGAATTCACATAACGGAAGTTGCATAACTACTAGAGGGACACTCTCTGCCCCCCCCCCCCTTTTGTATAAGTAAGACGCAGGGTATCCCAGACTAGCCTTCTATGACAGATGGTGGATAAGTCCCCCCCCATGCCTCCCTTAATCTCATCCATTCCTGAGAGGGGGGATTAGCAGGACCTTCTGTAGCACAAGCATCTCCTTGCAGTATGGACTGTACCTCTGTCACATGCTGGGTGACAAATCCAATGACAGCACGACATATGTACTGCACTGCTAGTAGCTCCCAAAATCCAGGGTACAGAATTCTTTAAAGGGCATTTCCACTTTGAAATTACTTTGCCTACGGGGAATAGATAAAATAGCAATGGCAATATACTTTGAAGGGCCTGTCCAGTTTGGACATGCCCACCATTAATAGTGGACCCACATGGGTTCTCATTACTTCATATCAGCTGTTCACTCATCATGTTGATTAGAAGTTCTTTCTTCCTCATTTGCCATGAGTTAAGAAAGGTCAGGGATGCCTTGACTCTTGGGAAAAAGAAGGATGTTGGATAACAACCTACCATGTAAGTTAGGAAGATGCCAGGCTGGCAGTGGTATATGCCCCTTACCATCTCAAAAACACTTGAATTCTCAGACAAGTGAGCATGTGTATGGGGGAGTTGGAAAGAATTGCTATTGTCCAGAGAAGTATTTGCCGAAAGCTATGGGAGGTAAACAGGCCCATCCTATGTGGGGCCCATCTCATATACTGTAGGTAACACTTCTTTGTGGAGATACTGTATTATAAGGGTTTGAATAATTTACACTCATGACCAAATGACAAGATGGAGAATACAAAAAGTTCATGTCCCAATAAAAGCAGCTGCATTGATTTGTAGATTTCCAATGTTGACTTCCCATTCTATGACGTACAGACTATTGTGCAAATTAGTGTTGGTTCACCCTTGTCCCAATACAGATGGGCCAGACAACTTATGCACCTTGTATTGGTGGAAAGTTTCTTCCAGACCACTGGACTCTTGTACAGCCATCTTGGATCCTGAGTTTGTTGTAGGAAGAGAAAGTACAGGGTCAATAGACCATCCTCTCATTCTCTATTACAATTCAGAGACCACAGGTTGTTTAATGTGGCACAAAAAGGTACCAGAACCTCAAGTTGTATTCGCCTTTCAATATATTGAGCAGTTCTACTTATGATAAAGCTAGTTCAGAAGATGTATGATACCTCTGGTGCATAGTATTGGTCAATCCAAACCTTACTGTTTTGTCCATGATGTAGGTAGAATTGAATATATAGGGCTGGCTATAGACTTAAATGTTTAATGTGGAACACAGACACCAGCTGCAGTAATATAGGCCAGTAGTGGGGATCCTTGTCTTAAAGGGGTTATTCGAAAAAAAAGTATCTCCTTTCAACAGGATGGGTGATACATATCTTATCAGTGAGGGCTACAACGAATAGGTGATACATATCCAATCTGTTAGAGTTTCGACCCCAGAAAAGGTGATACATATCTGATCACTGAGGGTTCCAACCTCTGAATAGGTGATACATATTTTTTCAGTGAGGGTTCTGATCTAAGAATAGGTGATATGTATCCTATCAGTGAAGCTTCCGAACACAGAAAAGGTAATACATATCTGTTTAGTGAGGGTTCCAACCCCAGAATAGGTGATTAGTAAGGGTCCTGGCCACAAGAATAGGGTCCCTTTTCTCTGAGTATGAACAGAGTGGTGGTTGAGGATATGTGCTGCTGCACCATTCACCTTTGTGGGACTGATAGAGAGCCATGGAACAGCTCACCAATTTGCCCAACAACTATCAGATACTTATCTCTTATATACTATTGGGGGGTTGGGGGGTTTAACCCCTCTAACTTGAAGCTTTTTTTTATAGGCAGACCATAATCTTAAAGGGGATATTCCAATGACAATTATCACCTATCCATTGATACCCTCACCATATTCCTGTAGGTTTTATAGAGTGCTGGGGAAACTATGTAGAGAAGCAGGGACTCCTTTCATTTTGATAGGAGTTCCTGCTCATGAACAGTAAGCATGTCACCATTCATCTCTAGTAAAGACCCCTGTCCCTACCTACCACGTGCAGAGGAGCCTTTGATCCCCCTTAGGCACCAGCGCCTAATTGCAACTGCTATCTCAGCATCCCTTACTATATCCTCCCTGTTTTTCTACTCACCTGATGCCAACACTGACACACAATACACATAATTTAGTCATCAAAGAAACTGTAGACTTTTATACTTAGGGCGGCTAATGTTTGCCTGTCGGACCAACCCGGCACCAGCTGTACATCCCAGTGTATGGGATTTCCCAGGTAGCCATGTTTAACACAACAATAGATAGTAAAGGGATGTAACAGACAGGGGATGGAAATTTCATTAGCTACCGTAGCAAAAAAAAAAGGAAGCGCTTAACGCTTTCCTTGGCAAAGGGAGGCATGGCGTGGTAGGCAAAGCAGGCAGTCGCCTTGCCAGCAGTGCACGCAAGGGTTAATGGAGAAGAAAACCCGAGCAGTCAAGTAGGTAATTGCTTTGCTCAGGCCAATGAATATTGATGCGTGCTGGTCCATGCTCAGGGGATGTTGCGAGTGTACAGGGGGCTGCACGCGTTCCATATCATGCATGCCTTAACATCATCCTCACTGCTCACTCTGCAGCCAGGCCCTGCCAGCTACACATGATTGGACCAAAATGCTCTACTTAAAATGCCATAGCAACCATTGGCTGGTTGCCTAGCAACCTGTTTTTTTTTCTCTTTTTTTTTTTTTTTTTTTCCACTTACTATACTTGCCAAAGTGTGAGCCATTAATCGAATGTCGGGGAGAGGATGCAAGGAGCAATGTCAGCCAGGGGCGAGAGATGGAGGTGTGAGGGCAGTGTCCACCCTTCCATTCTCGCCTCCTGCACGATGTAATGTTATATTAATGGGTGCATACATTATGGACCTGAAACGCTGGGGTGACATGATATCCCTTTTATTTTTACAAAGCTGCATGGCCATTGAATGCAATCTATAGGGACTTGGACTCATGACATAGGAGAACTATAGCATTTATATTCGTGGTCCATGATGGGGTTAAGAGCTGTTCCAAGAATATATATGTAAATGCTAACATTAGAATATTGGGTGCAGGGCTCAAGACAAGAAACTAAAGCCACCTGGTATATGGCAGTATTATATAGGTACTTTAGGGGAGAATTATTTAGATACTGCTCATTATTTGGCACTATTATGTTATTATGCGGACTGTTTATGTTAGTATTATCTTAATAATAGATGTCAGTATTTTGCGGGCTCTTAAAGATAATAATAATGGATACTGCACACTTTAGGGAAGTGTTATTTGGATATTGGCTATTATTTTGCCACCATATGATGTTATTATGTAAGTTGTTTATATTATTTCAAGGGGCAAGGCTTAGCTGTAGCTGGGGTCAATTACTGGAAGACCACCGCTGACCTAAGTCAGGTCTTTCTACAATGTGTTAACAGTCTCCTCCACAAGACCTCTGACCACTTCTGTGAAAGCTCCTATCGCTACCTATAAGTGCTCAACTGGAGACATGCCAGAGAGAAGCGCAAAAGGAAGACATCTACAGGCAGCTACTACTCTAGTATGCTTGGACTGGGAACTAGTGGGTGATCACAGATGTCTCCATTGTTGCCTATCTGAAGTCGATCTTGAGAGATGAAATCTATGAGTCAGTATTGGGTGTATGAACAATCTCTAAGCTGGGATGGCAGATGGGCCTTGCAGATTTTTGGCTGGCACACCATGGAGGCAGGGCAATATGTCTCATGTAGGAACACAGTTAAAGCTTTAGCCTTTGTGCCATAATAACTGTTTTACTTGCACTACTCACCCCAATAGTCCTTACTGTTGGCAACACTGATACCCCTCTAGCAGCCAGGATCACAATGCAATATCAAAAACAAAAAGTTTGTTCTTAGCGGGAAACTCTAGAACCCCCTTCATTTCATTTGAGTAGTATCTATATTCTGCCTGCAGTTAAATGGGTTATCCAGCGCTACAAAAACATGGCCACTTTCTCCCCTCTCTTGTCTCCAGGTTGGGTGGGGTTTCAAACTTAGTTCCATTAAAGTAAATGGAGCTTAATTGCAAACCACACCTGAACTGGAGACACGAGAGGGGGATAAGTGGTCATGTTTTTGTAGTGCTGGATAACCCCTTTAAAAACAACTTTCCATTGACTAATTTCCTGCTGAACTTGTGCTTATGCTCAGCAGCCAATCTGAAAGGGACGATCTGCAATGTAAAGCACCGCAGAATAATGAAGGACGCAAGATAGTGGTGGATTCCAGACTACCACAAAATCCAATAGACAATGCAGCTAAGCCAGACTCATCGATAGTAGCCATGTACTAATGTCAGAGGAGCTCAAAAGCAGCTGACGCTTCTTCCTTGATGAAGAGTTGAAGGTGGAACATGGAGGGAAACCAGATGGTTATCAATTCGAGGCATGGTGTTAATATGCCCCAAAGATCTGACAGCTGAATTGCTTCCTGTTCTTATGGTAAGAACCTGGAAGCAGCTGGCGTGACATGACACGTGCGCTATGTGCGTATTGGCTGTCTCAGGAAACGCACGCTGCAGAGCAGAGGCATCTTAGAACATGAAATAGAGCTTGCTTAAAGGGATGGCGATGGGCTTGACACGCTGCCAGCAACCAAGCCCATTAAGAGGGGAGTATGCTAAACTGGCACGGTGCCATCAGCGGGCTGCTTGCCACAACGTAACATTTTTAATTTTCTTCCGCCTGATTGGCATGAGGCAAATGGCATGAGCAAGTCAAAAAAGAGCCAGTTAACCCCCTCACAGCAGGGTGGCATGCAGCCAATTGAAATGCCCATTGTGTAAAGACTTAGGTGCTGGATGCCAGGTCCACTAACTCCTATCCTATCCCAGTGTCATGTATGTATTGGGTAGTTTGGGATTTTTATCCTCCAAAATGTGCAACAGTCTTTTATTTCTATCCATCAATCACGTCTGATCCTCCACAATAATCCCAGCACATAGGGGGTCTCAGGAAAGGCAGATGTTTCATTGACTGTTAGTGTAGGAGGCATCTGTTGATCTGTACATGTTTTATGGTTGATTTATTCAGTGTATATATTATCTGCCAATATATATCACAGTATACATAATGTATACCAGCTATACAAATATACCGATAAACCATAACATTACAACCACTGACAGGTGAAGGTATAACATGGATGATCTAGTGACAATGGTGTCTGTCGGTGGGGATAAATTAGAAGTGTGCAGTCAGTTCTTAGAGTTGATGTTGGAAGCACTAAAAATGCAGGACTGACAAGGGTTGGAAAGTAATGTATAGACACTAGGGTCAGATCATCTCAATAGCCGTCGGTATTGTAGGGTGACCAGGGATGTAGTAGTTAGTATTGAACAAAAGTGTCTAAGGAGGGAGAACTGGTGACCGGGACTGGTTCATAGGGTCCAAAGGCTCACTGATGTGTGGGGGGTGAAGACTAGCCTGTCTGGTTCAATCCTACAGAAGAGCTGCTGTAGAGCAAACTGCTGAAAAACATCCTGCTAACTATGACAGCAAAAAGTCAGATCACATCCATGTGACCCCTGTCCACTACCAAAAGTGTCTACAATGGGCATCAGAAGGCGCATGGTGTGATGGATTGCATTTTCCACCATGTTGAAAGCTAGGAACGCGTGCCACACTTACATGGAAGAGATGGCACCAGGATGCATTATGTGAAGAAGACAAGATGGCACGGGCAGTGTAATGGGCAATGATTTCCTGGAAACCTTGTGCCTGAATGTTACTGTGTCACTTACCACCTACTGTACCTAACCATTGTACACAAGTCCCCTTCTTCATGGCAGCAAGACCCCCCCCCCCCCCCCCCCAATGGCAGCAGATAAGGCCTTCGCCACACTGCAGACATATAGTTATAAACAGGATATACCCCGGTTATACCAGCATACTCCATATTACTACAGTGAAACAAACCACCCAATTTTGCACAATAAAAATCGATCTTTCAAAATGCCGAATTAAGTGTCTAATTGTCTAAAAAGTAGAAACATGTACAGCATATATCTATACTGATGATGAAAGAGCACAAAGTCATGTCTTTTATCATGTGCTTAATGAGACAACATTCATACAGCAAACAGTAATGTATTATAATGAACTTTTCTCGTACATCCCTACATATGGGAAGTATTGCCCAGCCGTAAAAATAAACTATTCTTGGAACTCAATACAGTATTGGGCTGTGTTCACACTACGTATGAGTCCGGCTGTAGTTCGTACGCAGCCGTACATGTGCGGCTGAAAGTACGGCCGTGGGAAAAATAGACATGCGGCCAGATTGCGAACATGCAGGCGAACCGCGAACATACGCCCGTAGTACAGTTATGCTTCCCTAGCTTGTTTCGAAGCGATCTGAAACAGGTCATTTACTTGGAAATCTTCGCCCAGACCAATAAAACACACAGAACCTTTTGGATCTAAAAATCACATTCAATTTGGCTGAAATAAGTACTCCATACGGGACCGCATGGAAATCCACGGCCGTGAGTTGGAACATTTCCGTCCTCAAACAATGGTCTTGTTCATTTTTCACGGCGCCGTATATGATCTGGTGCGTATCCGGTGCTTATACGATACGATCCGTGCGTATATTCGTGGTTCGCACTACGGCTGGAAAGATACGTAGGGTGAACATAGCCTAACAGTATAAGTACAGTATTAGCCCTGTACACCATTCTATTACATGACTGGTATCAGCTGTATACATCATTCTATTACATGACTGGTATCAGCTGTATACACCATTTTATTACATTACTTGTATCAGCTCTATACACCATTCTATTATATCACTGGGATCAGCTCCATACACCATTCTATTACATCACTGGTATAAGCTGTATACACCATTTTATGATATCACTGGGATCAGCTCCATACACCATTCTATTACATCACTGGTATCAGCTGTATACACCATTCTTTTGCATCACTGGTACTAGGATCTATACACCATTCTATTACACTGGTATTAGCTCTAAACACCATCCTATTATATCACTGGTATCAGCTCTATACACCATTCTATTATATCACTGGTATCAGCTCTATACACCATTCTATTATATCACTGGTATCAACTCTTTACACCATTCTAATACATTACTGGTATCAGCTGTATACACCATTCTATTACATCACTGGTATCAGATCTATACACCATTCTATTATATCACTGGTATCAGGATCACCATTCTATTACAGTATCGCTGTAGGAGCTAGTTCCTGGGGGGAGGGTTCTTCTTCTTGGTAAGTCAGTGGAGAGAGATACAGAAAGAGAGAGAGCACAGTTCATTCTGCAGTAAAGCCAAGGCCTAGATCAGGCCAGGACCCTTGTCAGGGACCAAGAGACATTTTTTTATGCAACTACCGCTAGCACTCAATGCTACACCTTTAGGAGGGAGTGATGTCCTCTGAGGAAAACCTTGTCCACGCCAGGGATACCTTCTGCAACACACAGGGCAGTATACCTGAGGCTAGGTACTGACCCCAGCAAGACAAAACAGCATGTAAGCCTACGTATCCTACTGTAACGCACAGCTATTCTGGGAAGTGTTGGAAAATCTGCTCAACCCAGCGCAGGGGCCTGGGACGTCATACTACCCTAACAGGATGGGTAACCCAACACTATAGGGCAAAAGGTGATCAGATCCAAAGTATCTATACATAAGAACAAGTATCTTCTTCTGTTGTTACTTCTCTTCTTAACTATGTAATCCCAGCAGAGTACACTACTACATTGGACAGGGTCCTCAAGATGCTCCTCTACTTCACTCTACTCTCACTTCACAAAGTCCATTGCAACTACCTCCTGCCTGCACCTGCAGTTACCAAAAGTGTATTTATATTGTATTATACTGAACTTCTTATCAGTAAAGTCATTGGACAGTTATTTCTTGCACCTGCACCTATACACCTGTTCACACTTGGGTTATCCAAACCTCAAGCGCAGTGCCCGTTTGTCCGGGGGATGGGTTTCAACACCACTCCTGGCCACCGTGACAAGTGACTCTACAGAGCAGCAGCCACAACACCGCATAGCTACCCCGGCTCACGGCAATTGGACAACACTTAAAACTTACCTTAAAGAAGAAGTCCGGCGAAAATTTTTATCAAATTTTATTGTATTTATTGTATTGTCCCACCCAAAAGTTATACAAATCACCAATGTACACTTATTACGGGAAATGCACATAAAGTGCTTTTTTCCCTGCATTTACTACTGCATCAAGGCTTCACTTCCTCGATAAAATGGTGATGTCACGACTCAACTCTCAGAGCTGTGCGGGCTGTGGCTGCTGGAGAGGATGATGGCAGAGGGACACTGAGGGACACAGGCACTGGAGAGACACTGAGCATCCCCCTGCCATCATCCTCTCCAGCAGCCACAGCCCACACAGCTCTGGGAGTCGGGTCCTGACATCACCATTTTATCCAGTAAGTGCAGCCTTAATGCAGTAAGTGCAGGGAAAAAAGCACTTTATATGCATTTCCCATAATAAGTGTATATTGGTGATTTGTATAACTTTTGGGGGGCAATACAATACTTTAAGAAAATGTTATCCCGACTTCTCCTTTAACCTTTATGCACTGCAGCTGTGCAATGGGGAGAGCAAGACACCTAGTGGCTGGAGAGGAAATCACAGCTGCCAGCACTTGGTGTGACACTTGAAAGAGCCACATTCTGACAGGCGGTAAAAATCTTAGTGACCCCTTTACTAGGACACTAATACAAAATGTGAAAGCATATCACTGGGAAACATATATGCTTTTACACAGGGCCAAGATACGGATGCCCTAGGCTGCTACTGATTGTTTTCTGGATGGTTATGGAAAAGAGTAGGGACCCCTCAGGGTGACATAACTCTCTCACACACACAAGCCACACCCACAATATATCAAACGCCTCATTGTCAAAGCCGAAGTGTCCCTGGAAAAAAATTTAAATCTTGGTAACTATATAACATGTGTTATGATGTATATGTAGAGATCCCTGTTTTCAGGGCAAGCGCCCAGGCCCCAGCGCCTCTAGGGCCCCAGAGAGGGAGAGGGGCCTGGTGTCCTAATGTTCGGTTCACTCACTGTAGTGTAGGGAGAGCGGGCTGAACATCAGAAGACACAGGAGACATAGCAGGACCTGCACAGAGAGAGCAAAGGGTGAAGGACCTGATCACGTGACCCAAAGGTCCTTAACCTTAAAGTGTGGAGATCAGCCAGACAGAGAAGGAACAGGGAGAAGACTGAGCTGTAAGGGCTGTGTGTCAGTGTCTTAGTGTGTAAGTGTCAGTCAGTGTCATAGTAACAGAAAATCCATGCACTGTGTTGCACCAGTGAAGTGCTTGATTTGCCCTTGCCCTTTTTTTCATGCTGTTAAATAAACTTTTGAACACTTTGCATATCAAACAAGAGTGATACAGATTTTCTGTTACTACAGTTTGGGTTAAGCACCCTTCCTTGATCAACACCAACTACACTGGAACCTGTTGTGCACCCCTATCTCTTTCTACAGTCAATCAGTGTCATTGGGTCAGTCAGTCAATGTCAGTCAGTGTCTGTGTCAATAATGTGTGTTTCTGTATGTTAGTGGTGTCTGTGCAAGTGATTGCACATATTGTGTAGATGATGGGTGCATAGTGGATGGATGAGGGGCCCGCTGAGGCTCTGTCGCCCGAGAGCCTGCAAAAACTTGGAGCAAGCCCTGCCTGTGTTCTATTGTTGTGCTATGTATGGGATGTGTAATAATAATGCTTTTATTTGTAAAGGGCACACAGACTCTGCAGCACTTTACATAGTTTTGCCAATTATTGCTCCCTGTCCCCAATAGGGCTCACAGTCTAAATTCACTTGCCTGTATGTTTTGGGTGTGGGAGGAAACCGGAGTACCCAGAGGAAACCCACGCAAACACAGAGAGAACATACAAACTCTTTGCAGATGTTGCCCTTGGTGGGACAGATTGGGGGAGACTGGTCATGTTAGGGGTACAGGCAAAAAGACAAATTTGGTCAGCTGTCCTACAACACCATTTACACTAGGCAGGAGCATGTTGCTATGGCTAAGATTTCAAACACAAAAAAACACAAAAAAATTCAACAGCTCACCACTAATGGCAAGATACAGAGCCAATACAGATATGAAAATCGCTAAAAGCACACACCCCCCCAACTGCTAACAAAAATCTCCATAAAAATAATGAGGCTCTTGGTTACCATTTGCAAACCACAATAAGGTGGCCTCATGCTGGGATAGACCCTACACTGTACTTTGGCATATATCATTACAGCACAATTATTCTCCTCAGTGTCTTCTACTGATAGAATAATAATAATAATATACATTTATGAAACTGTTCAAAAGCAAAATTCTCCTTGTTTTCCACAGTAACCAATCACAGTGCAGCTCATTTCTGCAGAACCGAATACAAAAAGAAAGATGCGCAGTGATTGGATTATAAGGGCAACAATTCTCATCAATCTGCCCCAATTTATTTATTGTAGGTGAAAAATGCTAACTCCCCTTGTTGCCAACAGCAACCAATCATAACACAGCTTTTGTACTGAGCTCTTAAAAAGTGAAAGTCGCGCTTTGATTGGTTGCAATAGACAACAAACTCACTCACTGTACATATTTGTATTTTTCAGGGGGCAATGCACCTAGGTATTCACTGTGTTTAGCGCTTTTACTAGCAGCCTACGATGTTTTCTTTAGCTGGTAAAATGATCATTGATCTGTTTCCCGTATGACTCTACTAGGCATTGCTTCTTCCTAGCCAGAATTCTACTTCACACTGATGAGGGACAACACCCTGAAACTGATGTCTGTGGATTTATACCTGGCTTTGGTATTTCCCCTGTCATATCCTTAGACTTGAGCTGGATATTGACTGAAAGGGCCACTTAAAATGGTGGTCTCCTATAGGAGCCACTCCTTGGCTAAGTCCTTCTCTGGAGCGATATCTGGGTAGTGCCATATTTCGAGACTCTTTAAATGTAACTGGTTTGCTGTGTCCTATATAAGGGGAGAGGAATCAAGGGGGATGAGTGAGTAGGAGGAGGAGACAAACAGCCCATGCAGTTTGGAGACTGGTTGAGCACATAAAACACTGGATTCACAGGTCATACAGCTCTGCGCTGGTCTGAGAACTTGGTGAGGTAATATTTCAGGATGTTGTACTGTGCTGGCTCCTTTACAAAGGCTGTTGCTCTCCTCTCCCTGCTTATTCATCCCTTTCAACCCCTCCCTCCTCCATAGACCATAATGGACACAGAAAACCTGATTCTCTGAGGGGGGCGGCTGGAAAACAGTTTTTTGAGTATAAAAAGAAACTCTATTGTCTTTAAACATCTATTACAGAGTTTCTAAAAATCGCTTGTCGTATTGATTATTGAAAAGTTGTTTTTAAATGACAGCTACACTTTAAATGAGGCTCCATGGGCTCTTTTTGCATATTTGTGACAATGATAGGAGATGGTAAAAAGAAAGTAGGGATCCACAGAGATCTGGGTATCAGAAGGCTTCATGGCAGTCAGGGCTGGATGGAAAATATAGTGAAAAAGAACGACTTGAATGAAGACTTCACCCGTGACTCACTGAAATTTTGCACCAGGGCCCAGAAGCCCCTAGCTATGACCCTGCATATACAATATACAGGAGATACCCAGGTTATATCTGCATGCTTCAAATCACTATATACAGCAGTTGTGTAACTTATACCAGCTGTACATATATAATTATATAGATTAGATACCCAGGTTGTACCAGCATGCTCCATATCACTATATACAGGAGATGTATAACTTATACCAGCTGTACATATACAATTATATAGAGGAGATACCCAGGTTATACCAGCATGCTCCGTATCACTATATACAGAGATATCCAGGTTTATATAGAATAGGATGGTGCTGTGATTGTATCTTAACATTCATTAGGCCTTATCTATTATGTGGGGTGCCCAGGCTGGCATGTTGGTGCAGGAAGGGGAAAGGGGGGCTGGCATTGTTTTAGGAGTCGGAGGGTTAATGGATTGCGGCCGGGTCCACAGATGCCGACCCTGTCAGTGCCTCATTAACACCTGCCGGCAGTCCCAGAACACACAAAGGGGAGCTCAACAAGCAAAGAGATACACAAACAATGGAGGGTCACATTAAACCCGAACTAATCAGAGGCAAACTCCCCCATAGCCGCTAATCCCCTGTGTAACATGGAGCGTGCCGGCCAATACACCCCTCACATTGCCGGAGGTTACACACGGGGCACAGAAATGAGAGCGTTCACCCAAGACACTGGATGTGACTGATTTAATAATATCACTGCACTGACATCAACCGAGATAAAAACTAGAACTGGGATCAGCAATCCCATCATCCCACACTGATAGTAGACATGAGCATACCCATCACCATGCCATAGACCTAGCTATATATCTATCATCCTACTCAAATAAATCTTAAAGTTGAAAGTTTTCATGGTTTTAATGGAAATACACTAATTAAATACACTAAGGCCTAATGTTAACTTGAAGTTAAAAATATAAAAGCTAAAAACCTATAACTTTTTCCAAAAAGTAAAGTTTTTTTTTTTAGTGTTTTTTTAAGGCTAGGTTCACACTGCATTTTTCCTATCCGTTTAACGTATATGTTTAATGGAAAAACAGATGCAAAACGGCTGCAATTGTGGGCCATCCGTTTGGAATCGATTTTTTTTAACGTACACAAAAATAGTGTTGACGTTTTTTCTGTCCATTCAAAGTGACCAATTAAAAACAGATGTGTTGAAATAGGAAAAAAGCAGTGTGAACCCAGCCTAAAGCTCCTATTACACTGTCAGTGCTCGCTTGCTCCTCATCTGCCACTCGCTGCCGGTGGAGTGGGAGGCTGTACAGTGATGTCAGGAGCTCCAGCTGCTGACCCCCTCACCAAGCTGTCTCGACAGCAGATAAAATATAGCAGCACCTTGATATGTGCTGATAAGACCTATGGCTGCTCAAGTGACAGAGGTCAGTCCCCACCTTAACTCTGCTGTCTGGTGGTGGTCCCAGACTCCGAGTCAGGAGGTAAAAGCCTCAGGGATCTAGCCAGGTATAATGTTAATAGTGCCATGACCCGGGTTGCTAGGTGGTAACAGTAGTGGGTTTGTTGGTGTTTTACTTGAGCACTTTTCACAGTGGCCAGGAGTGATGATACCCACCCCCAGACACACAGGCACTGGGTTTTGTAAGGGTAGCACAAAATGTGTCCAAGACTTATCCTAAGTATGATTTTATGATCTTCAGAGCAATACAAGGACAGATGAAATGCGCGCAAAAGATAATCACAAAAATTGGAATGTAACAACGTTCTTTTCCTTGATGGACAAAACAGAGTTTAGGGGCAGGTGCTTGAAGTGTTGAGGTAAAGTTGTGCACAAAGTTGTGCAGAATTGTTGCTTTTTTGTCCTTTTACACACTCCAGTTCTTAATACCGTGTACCCTCTAACATCAATTACAGCTTGAAGTCTTTTGTGGTAGTTGTGGATGAGGCTCTTTATTTTCTCAAATGGTAAAGCTGCCCATTCTTCTTGGCAAAAAGGCTCCAGTTCCTGTAAATTCCTGGTTTCTCTAGCATGGACTGTGCACTGTGGCTCAATGATATTGAGGTCAGGAAATTCAGATGGCCACTCCAGAACCTTCACTTTGTTCTGCTGTAGCCAATGACAGGTCGATGACAACCAAAAACATCCAAATGAACCCTGATCAAAAGTTCACATAACCTGGTGGTTTGGCCTGATAACATGCACAGAAGTTGACACTATCTGATAAAAATTTCAACCACATCTTCAGCTGAAATACAGCACTCTCTAAAAAATACTGGTGTGGCTATTTCAAGATGCACAATAAGGTGGCACTTGAAGACAAATAGACTGCATGGTCAAGTATCCAGAGGAAAGCCATTACTGCACAAATGCCACAAAGTATCTCGCTTACAATACGCCAGACAGCACAGAGACAAGCCTCAAAACTTCTGGAAAAAGGTAATTTGAAGTGATGAGACCGAAATCCAACTTTTTGGCCACAACCATAAAGGTTACATTTGGAGAGGTGTTAACAAGGCCTACGATGAAAGGAACACCATTCCTACTGGAAAGCGTAGAAGTGGATCACTAATATTTTGGGGATGTGTGAGCTACAAAAGCACAGGAAACTTGGTCAAAGTTGAAGGAAAGATAAATGCAGCGTGTTATTAGCCCGGAAGCTGTGAATCCAAAACACAAAGCTGTCATTGGCTACAGCAGAACAAAGTGAAGTTTCTGGAGTGGCCATCTCAGTCTCCTGACCTTAATATCATTGAGCCACTCTGTGGAGATCTCAAGCAGTTCATGCAAGACAGGCCAGGAATTTTGGCTTTTTGCCAAGAAGCATGGGCAGCTTTACCATCTTAGAAAATAAAGAGCCTCACTTACAACTACCACAAAAGATTTCAAGCTGTCATTGATGTTAGAGGGGGCAATACAAGGACATTTGGATGTTTTTGGTTGTCATTATGATTTAAAAAGAGAAAAAAATGGTGTTATTCATATTCTCTGAAAAAGGGACAAGAAAGCAAAACTTCTGCTCGGTTATGTAAACTTTGAGCACAACTGTAGCAGATGGAGGGTGGTAGATAGAAGGTGTTCTACTATATAGGTGCAGGGGCTGTCTCAGGGCCTTGCCTAATAGTAAAGTACTCTGCTGGGATGGTTGTAGAGTGTTTTGTGTAGAAGAAGAATCTTATATTCACGGTTAAGATAAAAAAAAGAAGGATATAGACCGCCTTATGCCAAAGAAGTCCAGCCAGTGTTGGGTTTGGTAGCACAAGTCCCAGGGTTGCACAACCTGGCGAAGCTAACCTCTTGAGGTTTCCTGAGTAGACCAAGCAAGGTTCAATAGAGTACATCAGCTTATGCTATTTGCTCCACTGCAGATCAATCCCTTCTTGGTGGATTGTCCTGACTGTAGAAGAATCCCAGGCCTAGGCAAAGTGACAGGCCCAGGCCAAGGTAACAGTTACCCCACTGTTGGCTTTAGCACTACATAATACTTCTGTCTCTCTACAACTCCAACTAAGTGACCAGAAGCCCTGTGCCCTTGCCTGGGCCAGGCCTGGCTGTAAACTGCAGCAGCAACTCTGTCTCTGTTTCTCTCCCACACTGCAGAAAACTAAGAAAAGACACTCCCAACAGGAACTAACTATCTAGCATTAGTATACTTTCTTTTTTTAACAACTCAATTACAAAAGGAAAGTTTTCATTATTTCCTCTTTGCCTTCTAAGAGCTGAAATTCTTAATTTTTTTTTTTTTAATCTATGTAGCCATATGAGAGCTTGTTTTTTGCATGACCAGTTTTCCTTTGTAATGGCATCCTGTGCATCACCATAAAATAATCACAGTAGAAAAAAATATTGGTGAGATAAAATAAAAAAAATTTGAAAATTTAGGTGGGTTTGGCTTGTATGCCATTAATTGTGCAGGAAAATTGAAACGTTCGGGCACTGGCACTGGAATTCGGGGGGGAGGGGGGGTAAGTAACCTCCGGCTTCAATTTCCACCCCCTCCCCGGCGATCCTCCAAAATACCCCCTGGCCCGGAGTACCCCTTTAAAGGGGTTTGTGTGGGGAGCTAAAGACAGAGCAAGTCTTCTGCTCCCCAGTGCTCACTTCCTGTAAGGGTAGGTGTACATCCTGTTCATCATCGACAACTCCATGCTCTTGCACAGCGCAGTGCATACAGTAACAAGGAGTTCAAGAATAAACAGGAGTCTTCCAGAACTTATCAGCTGCTGTATGTCCTGCAGAAAGTGGTTTCTTCTCTTCAGTCTGACACAGTGCCTGTCCATGTCAGGAACTGTCAAGAACAATAGAAAATCACCATAGAAAACTACTCTCCAGACTGGAAAGAATACCAATTCCTGCAAGACATACAGCAACTGATAAGTACCAGAAGACAAGATTTTTTTTAATATACAAATTACTAACCTCTGGCACTTTCTGGCACCTTCTGGCACCAGTTAAGGAGTCAAGGAGTTTGGCACTTTTGTTATTGCATCATGTTCATGGATCAGGACTGAAATCTACAGTGACACATGCATACTTGTATCCTGATATGACTACGTGTAGTATGGAACTGCCCTTTAGATGTGGCTTGGAAACCCAAGTTGGCATCATGTCTCCATTTTGGCCCCAGCACGGTGTAAAAGGGGTTAATAAGCGCTGTGCTGACGTGGGATTTCTATGAATGTGACTTGAAAGCAGTAACCTAATTATAACAGCTGAAAGATTCATTGCAAATTGGCCCCAGTTAAAACTGAAAATGCAGAGGGTGCTAATTATGCCCAACTTGTTAGCGCCGCTCTTAGTTAATATTCCAGCAGCTGGTCTGCTGAGATAAGAGAGACGCTGAACAAATAGATTTTTAAATCACTAGCGAGCTTTTGCAAAAACCCTTCCCTTTCCGCTTATTTTTCTTAGTGCGCATCCTAAAAACAGGCGCTCGAGCTGGAGGTGATACCATCTCGTCACTTCTGGGTTTTTTTCAAGGGATTGGGTGTTGACAACCGCCCCATATCTTCATCTATTCCTATGAAATAATATGACTAATACAAATGTCACCTAATTTGTATTCTTTGTATCTTTTGTTTTTAAGGAGCTTCACAGCTTGTTTTTATTGTAACTTAATAAAGTGTGCTGGCCCTTTAAATTTAAATGGGTTCAATGATGCCAATTAACATTTTGTATCCACTGTATTCTGGAATGGAGAGATGAAGCAAGCTGGTCTTTGGTGCCAGCTCATCAAACACATTAAGGCCTTTAGAGGAAAGTCAGCCAGACATGTTCATTCTGGGGGGACCAGCTATGGGGGCCACATGAGTCCCAACTCTCTAACAGCACTGATGGCTGGTTGATGTTGAACTTTGTTGATAGGGGGATGCAGAGGTGGTAGGTCATGGTGTCTTGGAGTTGCCTGAAGGACATACTCCCACATAAGAAAGCACCAGTCTTATAAATGGCATATGGTAGACGGGAGCCTATTCCAGATTTGGCACTGGGGCCAAGTAGCTTCACATAATTGCCTGGATTAGTCATGGACTTGCAGCTTATTGTCCCCCAAGATGCTACGTTTACACGGAACGATAATTCGCCTGATCGTACGATTAACGACTTCGAAGTAACGATTTTTCTTTTATAACGATCAGCGTTTAGACCAAACAATATATCGTACGAAAAATTCGTTTTGCGATCGTTTTGCGATCGCTTAAGCCTATCTCGCACATAGGTAAAATAGGTGAACGACTGTTTACACGGAATGATCTGCGAATTTTTTGCGAACGACGATTTAAGAACATGTTCAAAGATCAAAATGACCGATTACTCGCTCGTCGTTCTATCGTTCGTTGTGTTTACACATACGATTATCAGTCGAATTTGATCGTTATTGTGCAAATTCGCACGATAATCGTTCCATGTAAATGCAGCAAGACTCAAGACTGTTATAAGCCACTATGGAGTCCAATAATGGATTTGTATATTCCTAAATTCCTCCACCTCCAGGAGCTTTAGAAGGTTACATTTGATGGATAATGTGTTTTCCCTTAGTCCCATCAGCGGCACAATAATGGGGTATTCTTGCCCCTGTGAGCTAGGCAGGACAAATGAACTTTTTATAGTACAAATAAAGTTTTATTAATTCAAATCATGGCACCTCCTCCCTCCAACATAAGAGGAGGCGGATCCCCACATCCAGTGAGTCATTTATATAGTCATAAGAAAGAAATAACCACAAAAAAGGGCGGGAAGTTGTGCCGCTGATGGGACTAAGGGAAAACACGTTATCCATCAAATGTAACCTTCCCTTACGTCCCACAGCGGCACAATAATGGGGATTTAACACGTACTTTCAAAATCCCTAAGGGTGGGACTGTTGAAAAGCTGAATTCACAACAGAGGTAGAAAAGTTTGGAAGAACACTTCCTATTCTGTAGTGCTTAAAAAAAGTTTTAGGCGAGGACCAGGCTGCTGCTAAACAAATCTGTTCCAAAGGTATAAGGGCCTTCTCTGCCCATGAGACAGCCATTGCTCTGGTGGAATGCGCCTTCGTGAATTCTGGAGGATCTTGATCACTGGCTGTATAGCAGATATTGATGCATTCCGAAATCCATCTGGAAATAGACGGTTTGGAGGCTTTATTGCCTTTGTTCTTTCCCATAAAAGAAATGAATAGATTTTCAGACTTCTTGAATTCTTTGGTTCTATCAAGGTAAGTTTGCAGACACCTGATGACATCTAAGCTTGCCAATTCTGGATCCTCAGAAATTAGTTCCACAGGTAACTTAGCTATGGAAATCATTTGGTTCAAGTTACTGAGAGAAGGACACTTAGGAGAAAAATTTGGCAAAAATTTTAAAAGGACTTTATCCTCTAAGAAGATAGTGTAAGGTTTTTTAGATGCAAGGGCTTGCAATTCTCCTACCCTCTTGGCAGATGTTATGGCCAAGAGGAAGACTGTCTTCAGAGTAATCATTTTTAGGGATGTTGACTCCAAGGGCTCAAATGGTTCTTTACTTAAAGCCTTTAGGACAAGAGATAAATCCCACGGGTTCACAGGTCTACAGACCCTAGGACGTAGTCTCATGATGGCCCTAATGAATCCCTTTACTTCCTGAATCTGCAGGAGCCTCTTCTGTAGATGAACTGATAAGGCTGCTAACTGGACCTTCAGGGTATTAGGAGACAGGAATCCTGGGACTGAAGGGTTACTGGGGTCTATTTGTTTGGGAGAACACCAAGATTGGAAGATTCTCCTAATTCTAGCATAAGATCTGTTAGTAGCAGCACTTCTGGAATGAGAAAGTGTGTCTACTACTCGGCTAGAGAACCCTCTAGCTCTTAATAAGGACTGATCAGTCTCCAGGCTGTCAAGTGAAGAGACCCCAGATTCTCGCAGAGCTGCGTGCCCTGAGACACCAGGTTCTGCTGTAGTGGCAGTTTCCAATATGTCCCTCTGCTCATTGTCAAGAGCTGGGTAAACCAAGACCTCTTCGGCCAGAATGGAATTATTGCTATAACTGAAGCTTGGTCTTGTCTGATCTTTAGTCTGGTCAGATTTACTTCTGCCCAATTCAGAATCTTGCCCACCTCTCCAAGGAGTACCTTGGATCTGGTGCCGCCTTGTTTGTTTAGGTAATATACTGCGGAGATGTTGTCTGTTCTTACCTTGATTGCTTGATTCTGAATCTGAGGAGCGAGACGTATGAGGGCGTTGAATATGGCTCTCAACTCCAGCTGGTTTGAAGAGAGGGTTCTTTCTGATCCAGTCCATCTCCCCTGGATTCTCCTGTCTTCTATATGAGCTCCCCATCCTGAACCTGAGGCGTCTGTGGTAAGAATTGTCCAATTTGGTTCTTCTATATTGGCTCCATCCTTTACTTGTGCCCACCATTCTAGAGATTTCCTTACTGCTAGGGAAAGCCTGATCTTCTTGTCCAATGAAGTAGTTGTCTTGTTCCATTTCTGGAGTACTTCCGATTGTAGAGGTCTCAGTTGCCAAAGAGCCCAAGGTACCGCCTCTGCGGATGAGGAGAGAAGTCCTAGGTACCTCATCAGAGTCCTGAGCAAAACAGGTCGAGGAGTTCTCAGAAACCGGTATCCTTCCATGATTCTCCACTTCCTTTCTGGAGTGAGATATAGTCTCATGTCCTGAGAGTTTATG
This sequence comes from Dendropsophus ebraccatus, assembly GCF_027789765.1. Lineage (NCBI taxonomy): Eukaryota > Metazoa > Chordata > Amphibia > Anura > Hylidae > Dendropsophus > Dendropsophus ebraccatus. The sequence goes on along the minus strand of NC_091467.1, from coordinate 53,415,731 downwards.
ATAAACCCTAGGTATCTTTTGACTGTGCAGGGTATGAGATCTGACTTCTCCCAATTGACCAACCAACCTAGAGAGGTGAGGAGGTCTAATGTGGAGGTTACATCTAAGTTGAGGTGTTCCTGAGACCGCGCTATGATAAGCCAGTCGTCTAGGTAGGGTATTATGTTTATGTTCTGCATCCTTAATACTGCCACTATTGAGGATACTACCTTGGTGAACACGAATGGGGCTGATGTTATCCTGAAAGGAAGAACCTTGAATTGGAGGTGTAGAATCTGATTCCCCATATGAACAGCAATCCGGAGAAATTTCCTGTGATCTTTGTATATTGGAATATGAAAATAAGCGTCTTTTAAATCGAGAGACGCCACAAAGTCTCCACTGTTTAGGATCATTTTTACGGACTTTATTGTTTCCATCCGGAAACTGTTTTTGTTCATAAACTTGTTTAGGTATCTGAGATCTATTATTAGCCTGTTTTTCCCCGAGGTTTTGGGTACTAGAAAAACCGGTGAATAAACTCCCTGATTTTTCTCGTCGGGTGGAACAGGTTCTACAGCCGATAGTTGAATGAGTTCCTGAATGGACTGTTCCAGTAACCTCTGTTTCCCTGGACAAAGAGGAGAGGAAACGAGAAACCTTCTCGGCGGCAGAGGATCTAAGGAAAGAACATAACCTCGTCTGATGATGTTTAATACCCATACATCCTTTATTGATTTCTCCCATTCGGGCAAAAAATGGGATAGGCGACCCACTACCGGAAGGATGGCGTCAGAAATCTCTACCTTTTGGGGAGGATCTTCCTCTTTTAGAGGAACCTCCCCTTCTGTAGCCTCCATACCCTCTACCTCTGCCTCGAAAGCGACCTTGTCTGCCACCTTGAGGCGACCTTTCCCTTCTATACCGAAAGGGCTTTCTGACAGGAGGGAGAGACTTGCCCTTCTTGTCAGAGAGTTCCAGCATCAGGGTATCAAGTTCTGACCCAAAGAGTCTCCCAGTGGAAAACTCCATATTACACATGTTAAATTTTGATGGATTGTCTCCTGGCCATGGGCGTAGCCATAAGGCCCTCCTAGCAGCGGACGATAAAGCCATAGATCGGGCAGCAAGTCTGGCCTGATGGGCTGCAGAATCAGACATATAGTCCATAGCTAAATTGATTTTTCTAAAGGAGGATAGGATGGTATCTCTATCTACTCCTGCGTCTATATCCTCCTGGATCTTATCCAACCAAATTTTCATAGCTTTGGTAACTTCATGGTTAGATATAGCTATGGATGTCTGACCAATAGCTGCAGAATAAGCTCTCTTCAGGGAAGCTTCGACCCTACGATCCATAGGATCTCTGAGGCTTGAACCGTCATCTGAGGGCACAATTATTTTCTTTGATAATTTTGCTATGGCCATATCCACCTTAGGAGGATCAATCCAAGATTCGAATTGATCCTCATTGATGGGAAACAAGGCCCAAAATCTTTTGCTAATAGAAGGAGCCTTGTCAGGTTTCTTCCATTCAGAGGTAATAAGGTCATAGATAAAGTCATCTATACCAAAGGCTCTAGAGTTCTTAGAGGATGATGGCTCTTCCTGGTCAGGATGAGTAACAGTCTGCACAAGTCTGATCAACTTGGAAATTTCCTCAGGATTAAAAAGAAATTTCTCTTTTACTTTTTTCTCTTCCTCATCAAAATCAGAGTAGACCGTCTAAGACTCTGTAACCCTCTACGGATGCCGAGGGAGGGGAATTCTCTCTTCTTGGTCTTTTCCTAAGAAGGAATAACCTCAATTATCTCAGATCCAAAAAGGGAAAAATAATTTCTATAGGATTATTAGTACCTGGGCTGAGATAAAGATTCCTTTAAACCATTGATAGAATTGTGCACAAGATCACTGACCCATATTACAACATCCTGAATGGTAGGTTCATCTTTACCCTAAGATAAAAAATATTCTGTACCTGGTATCCAGCAGTAATCTTTACAATTCAGTAGAAAGTAAATCTCTTGTCCTACCTGAATCTTAGGGCGGCATGATATACAAGTTGTAAATTCACTATCATCCGGCAGAGGTACTTCACACTGCCTACATACCAGATGATGCCTCTTATTGGAGGATTTGCGGCTGGCAGAATCCCTGGACATGGCTGCAATAAAATACACATGGTATAGTATACAGGTGGAGAACAGACTGAGCAAGCAGAGACCGAGCTACTTACTGAGGTAGAGGAGCAGGTCTAGTGTAAGAAACAAACACGCGCTCTCCACTCCCCAGCTGGCTCAGCAAGATAATGATGCTCCACTGGAGTTTTAATACTACAAGTGGCGCCAATTAAGCCCCGCCTCCAGCCGCAGACGTCCGCTACATATAACCTGTACTGCAGACAAAAAAACGCCACTTAGCTGTAGAAGAGAGGAAAAAAATACCTGGATTATGCTCATCCTGCATACTTTGTCCCGGAGAACGGACACCATCCTACTTCCGGATTCGGAGCGCAGGAGGGGAGGATATGACGTCATTGACGTCACTTCCGGTCTTTGGAACGCAATATGCGTTCCACAGCCCGGTCAGAAGAGAACCATCCGGACAGCAGAAAGGATGAACAGAGAGGCTACCGAGCAGAGCGGCAGGGTAACAGACATACTAAACACACACAAGGGTAACAAAATAAACATAGAATAAAATAATTAGGGAGGGAGGAGGGAAACGTCCTGCCTTTCTACAAGGACAAAAAAAGACTCACTGGATGTGGGGATCCGCCTCCTCTTATGTTGGAGGGAGGAGGTGCCATGATTTGAATTAATAAAACTTTATTTGTACTATTAAAAGTTCTTTTGTCCTGCCTAGCTCACACGGGCAAGAATACTCCATTATTGTGCCGCTGTGGGACGTAAGGGAACATCCTGGTCTTCACATATAACTGTTAGTATGAAACCTCAGGCGGCCGCCCCGAGTAATGGCCGGCATGCGACCCCCGCCCCCGTCCCCCCCGCAGCCAGCTGCTCACCTGTCCCATGCTGCAGCCGGCCCGCGCTCTCCGCTGTCTCCACATCCCGTCAGGTCCCGCGACGTCACCCTGCAGCTGTCACGGACCTCCAGGCTGTGGTGAGTGAGTGAGTGGGGTGATCGGGTCACGCGGGGCGGCCCTGCGCGACCCGATCACCCCAGCGCGTCCCCCACCGACCCCGGGCACTCACCACAGCCTGGAGGTCCATGACAGCTGTAGGGTGACATCGCGGGACCTGACGGGATGTGGAGAGCGCGGGCGACAGGACAGGTGAGCGGCCGCTGTCATTTTTGTTAAGTGATACTTAATGGGGGGGGACATAATGCCGCCTCCCTGCCGGACCTCAAAATCTGCCGCCTGAGGCGGAAGGCTCATTCCGCCTCATGGCAGAAGCGGGCCTGAGTATGAAGTTGCTCCCCCTTTGCAGGTGTTATGTCTTTCACTCTCCTGGGAAGACTTTATACAAGATTTTATGGGAATTTAGCACCCATTCATCCAGAAGAGCGTTTGTGAGGTCAGACACTGCTTTTAGGGAGAGGCTGGGATCACAATCTGTTCTAGTTTATCCTAGAGGTGTTGGATATGGTTGAGGTCAGGGCTGTCTGTAATATACCTTTTTCCCGGACTCCTCCCCTCCATGTCTTTATAGACCTTGCTGTGTACTGGGGAGAAGTCATGCTGAGACAGAAAAGGGCCAAACCAAAATTGTTCCAACAATGTTGGAAGTCACAATTGTCAACAATGCCCTTTAACACAGGCCGATCGGTAATGAACATCCTTTGGTTCAAGGGCATTTGGTGGCTGATCTTCTGTGCAGCTGATAACGATTATTTTACCATCCATACAAAAGATCAACTTTAATCATCATTTTATCATCATTATCAGCCACACGTTGTTCTGTCTGAGCAGGAGATGTGCAGCCGATAACAATGCACTTTAATGGCTGCCCACACAATACGGCAATCTTAATGATCGGCGCTTGTTTGCGGCCATACACAGTTGTTTATTGCTACATCTAAAAGGACCCTGAGGAGCCTAGGCCGACCCCTGAGTTAGGCTGGTAACATTTTCCTGGCAATAGCCAAACCCAGACCCATCCATCAGACACCAGATAAAGAAGTGTGATCAGTCACTCCACAGAACATGTTACCTCTGCTCCAGAGTCCAGTGATGGCGGCGGCATTACACGGCCCCATCTGATGCCTGGCATTGTGCGTGGTGATGTAAGGCTTGCAAGCAGCTGCTCAGTCATGGAAACCCCATGGCGCAAAGCTCGCAGTGTGCTAATACCAGATGAGGTTTGATCTTTGCAGTTATGGAATCAGCAGAGTGTTGGTGACTTATGCACTCAGTGACCCTGCTCTGTAATGTTACGTGGTCTTCACTTCTTGGCCAAGTCACTGTGGTTTATTAACAATTCCGCTTGTCAATAATACATCTCAGCTGATGGGGGAATACCTGACTTTTTGCAGCATTGGCTCCCATTACAGCACTACGCTCATATCAGTGAGCATTCTGTCCACAATGTATGAAAGAAGCACTACACCAGTCATGGCTGGATGGTTTATACAGTGTCGGACTGGGGTACCTTGGGCCCACTAGAAAAATTCGTTCTAGGGTCCACTTTACGTACACAGATATAAACCTGTCACATTAGTACAGTAGCTTCACAGAGAACTGTGTATGTGACCATTGATGCTAGCACACTGCACTGCCAGTCACTCGTTTCTGTGCAAAACAGAGTGCCACATAAGTTTCTTAAAGGAGAAGTTCCGTGAAATTCAAAAAAGGAAGGCAAGGCAGGGGGTGCAGGAAAATAATAAACAAAATAAACCAGTCCTCGTGCATAGTGCTTCTCCCGGGTCCAGCTGACAGCCGCCGGTGTCCTGCAGCTCTTCCAGCTGCAACATCACATACCCGACTGAATGACTGCCTGCTCAGCCAATCAGTGACTGGGGCAGGACATGTACCCAGAATCCAGACAGAAATTACAGGGACCTGGCGCTAGAGAACTAGTAAGTCTACCTCATTTTTTATTTATTTTCCTGCATCCTCCTGCCTTCCTCCCTTTTTTGAATTTCCTAAGACTTCTTTTTTAAGGGAAGCAGGGACTCCTATCAACCTGACAGGAGATCTGATTTCTTGCAGTAAACTACCAGGTGCAAAGAAGAGTCCTAGCACTTAGGCTGTGGTCACATTGCATTTTTGTTACATTTTTAAAGCGATTTTGCCACAGTTTCAGCTTAAGTACAGTTTAATTGTGCTACTTTATCATGATTTGCACAATTATGGTAAAATAGCATCATTTATGTAGCAATTTCAATAAAACACGTAATAAAACACCATGTGTCAACACATAGACAATACATAGATACACAAATATACAAAAATACAAACAACAAAGATACAAACACATGCAGATTACACACACACACACATATATATATATATATATATATATATATTACTAGCACTCACACAAAAAGACACATGACATAGATGCACAAACACACACAGATGTCTGAGATACACAGATATAGACACAATCACTTTTATGCAGGACAGGAAGCTCCGGGTGATCCGTTCTGTGAAATCTCCACTTCCTGTGCTCCCAGCCTGGACTATGCAGCCCGCAGGCCCTCGCCCTCCTCCTCTGCACCGACTGCAGGGCTATATACAGGGATACAGGACAGCAGGAGAGAGCAGAGGTCACTGTAGGGGGATGGGGCCCTGACGCTGCTTTCTACATCTTAGGGTTCTAATAGACAAAGTGATTTTTCGTTTTCAACAATTAACGATAAACGATCAGGTTTTTGGAAATTACCTGAAATCATTACGATAGTCGTTAGTTACGATAGTTACTATGATTGTTACTAAGATCGTTTACTCCTTCTCATCTCAGCAAAAGAAGGAACTATGGGGGAGAATTATTAAACATGGTGTAAAGTGAAACTGGCTCAGTTGCCCCTAGCAACCAATCAGATTCCATTTTTCATTCCTCACAGACTCTTTGAAAAATGAAAGGTGGAATCTGATTGGTTGCTAGGGGCAACTGAGCCAGTTTCACTTTACACCACGTTTGATAAATCTCCCCCAATGTGTACACGGAAGATTAGTGAATATTTAGCGTACAATTAACAATGATTTTATGGTCAGCTTAAAAGATGCGATCAACGACACACCAACAATTTTTCGATCGCTGCCTGCATACACACGGAACAACAATCGTTTAAATTAGAACTATATAACGAATTTTTACATGATAATCATCGCCTGTAATAAGGCGCTTAGTGGCTGTCACCTAGGAGTTTATTTATTGTGTGGAGGGAACGCCCTGGGCGACAGGCAGGAGGATAGTTGAGCTTGTGCAGAGCCTGGGATCTGCTGCAGAGGGGCCTCATCCACAGAGAGTGCAGGGGGGCATGATTTCAGTAAAAATAAGGGACCCTGTTGTCTTGCAAGGGGTCTGCTATCAACATAGCAGTGTGGGAGGCATCAGCAGGCCCCTTCCTATGCATCTTCTAGGGAGCTCCTAAACAGGGAGCCCAGCCTCTGCCTAAGGGCCCACCAGGGGAGAAGGCCCACAGGTGGATTCCCCAGCTCACTGGTGGGCCTATCCAAGCCTGGTCATATACCAGAGGTAATGGGGCTAAATCAGACACCAAAACTCTAATAAGAGCTTGCCCATGACTTTTCTCTATACAATAAAAATCAAACTTCACAGATTTTAAAGGGTTAATCCAGAAACAAAACTACAAAAACATGGCCACTTTTCCCCCTCCCTTGTCTCCAGATTGGGTCGGGTTTCAAACTCAGTTCCATTGAGGTAAATGGAGCTTAATTGCAAACCACACCTGAACTGGAGACAAGAGAGGGGAAAAAGTGGCCATGTTTTTGTAGTGCTGGAAAAACCCCTAGTGCTACAAACACATGGACACTTTCCCCCCCTACTGTTGTCTCCAGTTCAGGTGCAGTTTGCAATTAAGCTCCATTTACTTCAATGGAACTGAGTTTCAAAACCTCACCCAAACTGGAGACAATAGTAGGGAGAAAGTGGCCATGTTTTTGTAGCGCTGGATAACCCCTTTAACATCTGGTGGTTTGTCAAAAACAATAAGGTCTGACATTAGGGGCCACCAACAATCCAAGATTGGGTGGTCTTCTGCCCCTAGACCCTGGTAAAGAGAACACCACATATGTATGGTATATTTCCATTGAAACAGATAAAGGCATGAGTGGGCAATAATGGAGGTTGAAGGGGGGAAACTAGTGCTCAAAAACACTCAAGGAGATTAAAACATTTTTTTTTTTTTTAAAGTCTTCTTTCTTATCATTGAGAAGCAGCAGGAACTCTGAGGATGGGCAGATGTCTCACAGACAGTCAATACCAGAGAGGCATCTGCCCGTCTAGGCCCAGCTTCACCAGTTTTTTTTAAGGCAGGTGCCCTTTAAATAGGGAAGTCTGCTTGAGTCCGTGGGGTGCTGTAAGCCACTTCTATATTGGATGTTGGGGTGATGCAGACAAGAGACAGTTTTATCTGCCCTTGGGTCTCCCCATGTGGCCCTAACCCATCGTCAGTTCAGCCAAACAGCAGAAATGTACTATAGCTATAGCGCTCCCTAGTATTATGTTTTTGGAGCAGACCCCTATTTAAAGTGCAGCTATGTATATTCCTTTTTATAGAGCAATTCTTTCCTCGCAGATGGGTATTCACACATTCAGGATGGGCACTGGTACACATGAAAATTTATATATTATTTTTTCATATTTACTCAAAAATATTTTTCATGCAAATTGCAGCCATTACTGTGCTTGTTGTCCGGCGAAATTGCCGCTCTCCTCGGATTTGATCTTATTGTGTACGTTCACCTAAGAGCTTGCACTCAAGTCCCGAGACCTGAAGGATAGAGACACTCTCCGCTTTGTGTCCTTGTGCAGCAGAAGATCTTTTGTTCTGGGTTTCTGGCCATTTGAGGGGGGTTATCGGCCCCTTCCCCCCTCATCTCCCAGTTACGCAGCTTCTGCAGAGGCAAGCTGCAGGGGAGGGGGGCTTTCTTAATCAGACCTTTGCCCCACAAACAATTGGAAGGTCATAAATAAAATAAAAAAAGAGAGAGAGAGAGGGAGACTGAGATTTGCCAGCTGCTGCCAGAAATGCTGAATGTGGGTGTGGAGACTGTGAGGGTGAGGAGATAAGTGAGCCCCCCGTAAGGACCCAGACACCCAGGTAATTCCCAATGCCTCCATTGTACCAAAACACATCCAGAAGATTGCACTATTTAAAGGGATGCTACCCTAAAACTCTTAGATTTTGCAGTGCAGATGATGCACTCTTTTGTTCCCTGTTATCAGCCATTTAAGGCTTGACAGAGAATTGGGATATAGGATTTTCTGACCTCAAGACCGGTTGCCGTCTGTGAGATCTTGGAGGCTTTTGGTGCCTCTTCCAAGGATATGGTTCAGCTTGGCTCCCACCACCATTGAGATCTGTGATCTCTGCATTACCTATAGCACAGGAAGGGTTCGGGTAGCCAAATAATACTGCCCCCAGCTAACAGTAATGGTGAACACAGGGCACAGGGCTTGGATACAGGGCAAGGTAGTAAAAAGGATAGGGTTGTGTTATAAAGTGGACAAATAGCAAACCTCCCCCCGTCCGCACTCTCTAAATTCATGTGTTGTGAAATTAGTATTAGTAGTACTGAATGATACTATTACACAAGCATTATTTAGGCACTGTGTAGCACTATGACGCAGGCACTATATGGTAGTATTATGTCGTCATTGCAGGGTACTTTTATATGGTAATGTACTGTAGTATTATTGTATTTTTTATATACAGTAGACACTATTTAGCAGTAATATTTGAGCAGTGTACAGCACCATTATGCAGGCACTATATGGCAGTATTATGTGATTGCTGTAGGGTACTTTTATATAGTGATGATATTATTAAGGCAATATGTATTACTTTACTAATATGCTTAAGGGCAATTCAATGTGAGCACTGTATGGTACTGCTATATGGTGCTGTTATAGAATTTAGACACTCTGTAAGGACATTATTTAGGTATTATATTTTATGTCAAATTAGAACTGGTACTGTAAGTTATCGAGTGGGTGGCCTTATTATGCAGCTGCTATGTGGAAGCATTATGCAGGTAGTGTACTATTTAGACATTGAGGTACTAGATAGCATTGTAGGGTACCATGCCTTGGCGTTATATTAAAGTGATGTTATTTATTTCAATAGGGAGCGAGGCTATTATTGTTGGTAAAGTTAGGGGTATAGAGTAAAGCTCGGTTATGCTATGTTTGCATGGAGCGGTGGTTTGCCCAATCAATCGTTTGGTGATTTTGGGGCAGCGATTTGGTTTTTGTGACGGTCAGGGTTTGCACAAATAAATCTTTGGGAGAACTGTTTGAAAATTCGTAAGAAAAATCGTTATTGTGATCGTTTTTGGGATCGCTTGGGCCCATCTTTTATATGGGGTGGGTCACGAGGCAATCTGTGAATTTTCGGCCAACGACGATTTGGGAGCATGTTGGGGGATCAAGATGAACGATTTTCCGCTCGTTGTTTGGTCGTTTGCTGTGTTTGCACGGTACGATTGTTGCTCGGATGCGATCGTTTGGGCGGAGATTCGAGCGATGGTCATTCCGTGTAGACGCAGCATTAGAAAACCTACGCCCAGCCTGGGGGCGGGAGTGGTGCTGGCTCTGGAGGAGGGTGGCCATGTGTTTCTGGCACTGGATGATCCCTTTAAGGAGAAAAGTGCCCAGCTGCACAATTCTCATCCCACTCATTCTAGCGTTCAGCTTTTGGTCTGAATACCCCGACCCCACCAATTAAAATTTTTCATGTCTCTTCCACACGTTAAAAGTTTTTAAAGTGGCAGCTACACTTCAATAGGTACCTCCCCTGGGTTTCCATGAAGGTAGTATAGCACCGAGCATCTCCCACAGTGCTGCCAGTATTGGGGCAAGTATAAAAATAACAGCACCAGGAGGTGGGCCTTATTGTACTTCACTATGGTGCCTCATCCTCTGGCCAGATGTAAGTGTCACTTACCATTACATTGACCTACGAGCCTTCTTATGCACTTAACATTGCAAATGGCAAATAGGAAAAGACCAAGTCAATGTGGCGAATGGACTCAGTATAATGCCCTCCGTGGTGAAGGCAGCAAGGCTTGGAGGAACCTGCATTATAGTTGTTACATATCTCATATTTCAATGACCAATGGTAGTGCCGGGACTGACATGAATCTAAACCGCTATATTCCTAGACGACTCCCCTGCATGTGATCCTGTGGCTCCCGCTCTGCCAGAGTGCCTCCAATACTCCAAAGTGTTGCAGGATTTTCTGGGAGTTTAGGGGTTAAAAAAGAAATATAAAAATAAAGCACATTACTAATCGGCCAGCAAAGTCTACAGTGCTTGGCTCTAACAGCTCGTTCTACCTGCAGCCATGACATATGTAAAGAAGGTGTCACAAGGGGGGGCTCTGATGTGTCTGCTCCGAAAGGCTTGTAAACTCCGCTGTGTGTCCCGTCTGTCTTCTGGTCTTATCGGTGGCATTATGTAAAGACAGTTGTATGAATAACGCTCTCTGCTTCCTCTCTCTTCCCCCTTGTGACATGAACACCATGTAATTGTTATGTATGTAATAAATGTAATACAAAACAAGGTTTTGCCTTGTTCTATAGGATCTGTTAAGAATCTTCAGGCCCCAGACCCTGCTGACCTGACGCTCTTGAGTGAAGAAGGAGTCAGCCATGTTTGGTTCTGTTGGTCCATCTTCTATTGTAGAGGCATAAGGCCTCCGGCACACATACTGTACATGTGTGCCCCTGTAATGGAGCAAATGCCTAGCCTGGCATGTGCATTGGCCTATAGACTTAAATGTATCCTGTACTGTAATTGTGTATCTGTAATTGTATACTGCAAATTACAGATTTGTGTAAGGGGCCTATTGTTAAGCTTCTGGGCCAGAACCTGTAAGAGGGACAACACCTGGCATGTACCATTCATATACACATATCTTCTTGAATGTCTTCCAGGTACCAGGGCTTGAGAGTGACTACTACTACTTCTGCACCCCTTATAGCTACACCCCCAGGCCTCAATTAACCCTATTGCCATAAGTATATAAGTTTAGAGATCAATTGTGATACACCAGGCACAGTTATTTACAATGACCACTAGACATATTGCCCACACCCAGCCATAGAGCATTTTCAGTCATGAGCAGCTGGCATCCAAACATTATTGGCTCCTCCACTGGCATGGGTGTAATCTATTAATTCGCTTTGCAGAAACCCTAAAGTCTTAATGAGAGATCCGGGTACAAGCGGCAGAAACAAGACGCAAGCACCTGCCACAGCCGGAGACACAGAAGTTGTAAGCGCACACCTACACACGAAGCGCTGCCTGTCAGCTGCGGCCTGCCCCACACAATGTGTCCTGGGCCTTTGTTTGCATAGGGCCTGGCTGGGTGACAGATGGTGAGGTTGTCCTGTTGAATTTGTTCCCTTGCCTGCAACATGCAATATGTCCTCTTAGTGACAAGGAAAGAGAAGGAGCCCAGCTGTCCCCTCTCCGCGATCGGGCAGCAGTGGGGCAACGGAAGCTGATTAGCATCACACTAACCTTGTGCGCCTATTGTTAGGCCCTTTAAGCTCCCCCCAACCAACGCCCAACAGCCTGGTTTAACAATTTGGTTTTATTCCTTCCCCCATTCTGCTTAACCCCTTCAGGGACAGACGTCTAGTGATGAGGCAGTTCATTCATGCATTCACACCTGGGGCCTAACAGGGACCCAAAGACAACACATAAGGAGACCCCAGTTGACATTAGGCAAGTAGAGGGCACTGTTACACAATATGCACTGGGGCCCAGAAGTTTCATGTTACATCCTTGCAGTACAGAATATAATGACTTTTCTAAATACAACCAGAATTCAGCCAAATTGAAAGTGGCCAGACTACTATCCACCAGCAACCAAGTCTATTGCAGCACCAATCCTTAATAAATACTAGTGTTGTGCACACCACACCGGGCCTGATCCACGGTTCAAGTCCAACATAGATTCCTAGGCAGCGCTTAATTTGGAGATCATTTCAAAAGAAGATTTATTCCACCATCCGACGTTTCAGTATGAACCTTTTTCAAGCAGGGAACATAGTGCATGTAGCTATCCTGTTTATAACAATGGAACAAGTCTGCTACAATGGCATCTGTCAGAACCTCAAGCTCTGGTCACTAGGTGTTGTTTGCAATACATTAAGGGTAGTGTTGAGCGGAGAGGGTGAACTGTTCGGGTCCTGTAAAATACATCACAGATAAATCCATAGGCTGGCATGAGCCAAAAGTGTGTCATTCCACAATTCAGGATTTATACATTGATGTGGAATAGTGCTTAGATGTAGGAAAAAATATATACCATGTGGTATATGTCTTTCTAACATGGGCCCCTATGTATGACAGATGCCACTGTGTGGCATACAGTTAGTATATATATGTATTCAGGGACAACCTCCAATGTATATGTCTAATAAATACTGCTAATGCAATGTGATCATAGCTTTAGACAGATATATATATATATATATATATATATATATATATATATATATATATATAGTGGTGCCTTGGATTACAAGCATAATTTGTTCTGGGACCGTGCTTGTAATCCAAATTCACTCTTAAACCAAAGCAAATTTTCCCATAAGAAATCACTCATATGCAGACAATTGGTTCCACACCCCAAAAATAGTGAATAATGAAAAACGGCTGAATATGTAATATTATGAGTAACTGTACAGCCAGAGGTCTGTGTGGTCACATGACAGCAATGGGGAAGGAGTGCGTATTAAACATGGACCAATCAGGAAGAGAGAATCACAGAGCTGTGCAGGAAGACAGAGACAGAAACTTTATATACAGCAATATGAATGGCTGAATGTGAGTGCAGGCACATTATAGCAGCAGTGTGAATAGCTGAGTGTAAGTAAATGCACATTATAGCAGCAGTGTGTATAGCTGAGTGTGAGTGCAGGTACATTATAGCAGGAATGGAGAGGATAAGAAACACAAGGGCTGACAGAGACTGCAGGGAGTATGAAGGAATGAGTAGGGCATATGTTGGCACATAGATACAGCACTCCCTGACTGGAGAGAGAGGGGTTACAGCTATGACGAGATTACCTCCACAGTCCTGTCCCCTGATGCAAGCCCCCTGAAGTGGATCTGCTATGATTTCGAAGGAGAGGGAGACTTCCTGGGTCAGAGTACAGTGCTGTGGACCACACTATGCAGACCATGCTGCTCCCCCACTCTCGCTCCCACCCAGTACAGGGAGCTTATAAACCAAAGCAATGCTTTTAAACCAAGTCACAATTTTAAAAAACTGTGAGCTCTTCTTGCAAAATGCTCTTAATCCAAGGTACTCTTAAACCAAGGTACCACTGTATATACAAACATATATTTATTTATATATATATATATATATATATATATATATATACACATCTATATATAATGTATTATGTGTATGATATGTTATGCATTATATATAATAATATTCTGTCTAAAATATTTTCTAATGTTTTTTATATAATTTGCTGTATATAACATATTGTTTATAAAGTACCATACATATTGAACTGTATGTAATGTACAGTTCTTAATATACTATACAATCTATATTATACTGTAGTATATATAATGTAATGTATGTCATGTCCTATATATATATAATGTGTTGTGTGTAAGATAGTGTGTACAATGTACTGTGTATAAAGTATTGTATTTATTACTTTACAAATGATGTATTCACCATAATGCACTATATAAAATGGGTATAATGTACTGTATAAAATATATTGTTTATCATGTACTATATATATAATGTACTGTATGTAATTCTTCCTACAGCATGTGCTGTATATAACCTACAGATATGCCAAGGATTTGTCTTATTTCTCGCTTTTCCCTTTCCTATATACACGTTTTGGACTGTCCTGTTCTCCTTCGGCGGTACTGGCATAAGTTATCGATTACTTTCTCATAGATATGAGATGGGGGGGTAACAATGGGTGACAAAAGATGGAGGTGCAGCCGACCAGGCGCTGCAGGGTATCAGGCTGATCAGATGGATGCTTGTGTTTCAGCCTTACAATCTATGTTTCTATGTTGTAAATGGAGGGTCGCCCCTTTAGGTCGGACATTAGACCACAGGAGTGTTTGGGGGCTCAGCTGACCCAGCAGAGACGCAATGGTTTGTGGCAGTGATTTGCTGCAGTGTGTATACAGATAATCACAGGCACTGCTGCAGTGTGGGACTGAACAGCCGCCGCTCCCAGTAGGACAGTATACATAATGTTCTGTTGACAAAAGAGGCACGTGCTCCCAGTTTAACTCATTTACTGCCGGAGAGACAGAATCCCATTACTGCGGCCAGCAGGGGTGATGCCATACAAGACATTGAGGCTTTATAAAACCGTGGCTATCTAATCAAGACACCATTCAGTGCAGGAGCTAGAGGGGGTTGGGGTAAGGGGGAGATGGTGTCTGGCAATCAAGGGGTGAAGACGGCCTGCAGAAGGTATAGCCTTTTGGTTAAAGCGTATTTGCATACATTGTACATTCATGAGGTGGAGCCATAGGAAAGAATGACTATTTATCTTGTCTGCTCCCTGACACTCGGCCCATCACAAATCAGTGAGAGGTAAATCTGGGAGACGTCCAGACACACCTGCCGTGGGAGGGGGATGGGAAACCAGCCACCGCTCAGGTCTCCGAGCCATTGCTATCACGGTCTAAGCCTATACACAGCCCCCCTCATCATCTCATCCCATGTTTCACTGCAAAATCTGTATCAGGGCTCCTACTTTATAATGCTGGTGTCGGTGGCCCCTTACGGCCTGGGTGCAACTGCTACCTCTGTATGCCAGGCTCCGACTGGCCCATTGGAGGAATATGTGGACTCCTAACTAGATACAAAATAATCTCTGCTCTTTGCTCGCCCCAGGCCCATTGGATTCAGTTGCCCCCCAATGAGGTTAGACAAGGGAGAGAGAAAAAAGCCAGGCAGCAGCGCCTCGTGTGATACCGTACAAACAAGTCAGTTAAAAATGCAAGGTGCTGATGGGGTGCTCACCTTCAAGCCCCTTGGGCTTTATGCATATCACCCAAATGGGTACCAGGTCTTCAGAAGATGCCAGGATATGGTGCTTCGGTGGAGAGTGCAGGGCTGCAGGCCAACTAGGATAGCCCAAACGGGATGCTCCCAAGTGGGGGCCCGTGGGAATAAGACTAGTCTAGGTACAAAAATGGTGTGTGGCTAATCCATAAATGTTAGCGCTGCCCAAAAGACTCCAAATAGAGGCTGAATAAAGTAAAAATATTTATCAAAAGTGCACAATATTTACGCGTTTCGAGGAACAGAGGTCCTCTTCATCAGAATAGCAGATGCACTGCTATTCTGATGAAGAGGACCTCTGTTCCTCGAAACGCGTAAATATTGTGCACTTTTAATAAATATTTTTACTTTATTCAGCCTCTATTTGGAGTCTTTTGGGCAGCACTAACATTTATGGATTAGCCACACACCATTTTTGTACCTAGACTAGCCCCAATGAGGTTGACCAAGAGCTGAAGCAAGACCACTGTGCTCAAAACCACTTAGGCTATCATTACACTGCATTTACTTGTATTACTGTAGCCTAAAGTTGCAGCCAAAAAAATGTGCAGCCATTTATAGTTATTTATAACCATATACTATAGAAACATCTACTAGATGGGCCCAGTGAACTGTGTACAGGGTGAAGTAGACCAGACTGGCTCCTTCCATCTTCATATACAAGGTTTGTTCAAGGTTCATATAAGGACGAGGGTAATGATGGCATCCAGTCCTTCAAGGAATGGAAAGAAATACACTGGTGCCTTGGATTATGATCATAATTCGTTCCGTGGCTGTGCTTGTAATCCAAATCCACTCTTAAACCAAAGCAAATTTTCCCATAAGAAATCATAGAAATGCAGACAATTGGTTCCACACCCCAAAAATAATTATTTATTATTCCAAATAACATGTAACACAGATGAAACAAACATTGAGAAACAGCAGAATATGTGATATTGTAAGTTACTGTACAGTAATGGAGAGGATGGGAAGCATAAGGGCTGACAGAGACTGCAGGGAGCATGAAGAAATGAGCAGGGCAGATGTGGGCACATACATGCAGCACTCTCTGTCCGGGGAGAGAGGGGGGTTACAGCTATGGAGAGATTACCTCCACAGTCCTGTCCCCTGATGTGAGCCCCAGCCGGAAGTGGATTTGCTATGATTTGGAAGGGGAGGGAGACTTCCTGGGTCAAAGTACAGGGCTGTAGACCCCGCTATGCAGACCATCCCCTCCTCCACTCGCGCTCCCACCCAGTACAGGGAGCTTATAAACCAAAGCAATGCTCTTAAACCAAGTCACAATTTCGAAAAACTGTGAGCTCTTAAACCAAAACACTCTTAATCCAAGGTACCACTGTAGTCCCTTTAAAATTATGGGGATAATCTAGGTCTTTAAGGGGTTTCCTAACTAAAATCTCTCTTTTTACTGGTAAAAATTGGTTGCCAAAAAATGCCTACCATTAATGAGGTCAAAATGCAGATGAGGAGTGTGGAAAAGCTGAGTGCCAACCTAACCAAAGATATAATGACAGTGCTACTAGTTATTACTTTTACACAAGGCAAATATTTAAATCCTACAACCCAAAAAAGATGCTGGACAATATTCTTAAATTATTAAATCAAATCAAAGCTTTATTGTTACATACAAAAAACATGTTTTAAACCATACTATATATTGTTTAGTATGGTTTAAAACATGTTTTTTGTATGTAACAATAAAGCTTTGATTTGATTTAGTCCTAGTAGTCCTGTTTAGGTTACGAGACAAATATTGGCAACGAGCATTAGTAGAAACACTCATTTTGGCCTGTGTAAAAGTGACCCGGCTGATCGCATCTTTTGTGCGATTTATTATTAGTGGTTGTACATCGCCCTGTGTAAACAGAGGACGTGCGTCCAATAACAATGCATGTTAATGGCCGCACAACTGACGCAGAGATCATTCGCATGGCGGTGCAATTTATCATGTCTTAACATGGCACTGCAAATGAGCGCTGATCTCACTGATCAGCGCTCCTTTGTGGCCGCAGACTGACGAAGATCATTTAATGTTAAAGAACATTTTTTTTTTGTTTGTTTGTTTTTTAATCTAGATAAATCTTTTAGCAATTTGCAAACAAATGGTAATTGAAAGGTTGGATTGAGTTGAAATACTTCATATGGCTGGTCTCAGAAAAGATCATCCTGGCTGGTACTGCATTACCGGCCGGATAATCTTTAGGGCCGCGGAGTTCTGATGCGGGCACATACGTGGGCGCCCGCATCAGAACTCCCCACTACACACTATAGAGCGTGCGGCCAAAGCTGCTTACTCCATAGTGTGCACTGACAGAGTTTTCTGTGGCCGCTATTCACTGTCAGTGAATGTCAGTGACATGTCAGTTTTCTACAGCGCCGTGAGAGATCCCCACCACAGTGTATACTATGTGTATACACTCCGGCCGGGATTCCATAGAAGGCAAAGCAACATATATTTTTGTAAAAAGTACGGCCATCCTTTTACAAAAATATATACGTTGTGTGAACATGGCCTATGGGTGGAGTTTTTATTTTTTTCAATTTTTTAACTTTGTAGTGGAATTTTTTAGTTTTGGCAGACTATTTGGATGGATTTTTATCTTCAGATTTTTTTTTTTCCTCAGTGAAATTTATAGGAAGGTGTTTTTTTTTAAATTTCTCAAGTAAAATGTATTTTGGCAAACTTTATTTTTTAATGTATTTTTGGGGTAACCTTTAGGCTATGTTCCCACAACGTCTTTTCAGGTGAAATAACGGCCGTTATTTAATAATGACAGCTGTAAATGAAGATCATGGCCATTATTTAAAAAAATTACATTTTTTCACCTAAAAATACGTTGTGAGAACATACCTTTATATGGATTTTTTTCTTTCATTTTTGAGTAGATTTTATTTATTGAGGATGACATTTCTTATTTTAAGATTTTTTAAATTCTTGAGTTTTGAGATTTTTGAGTGAGGTTTTTATTTTTTGGGATGGAACTATTACTTTGGGGGAAGATTTTTTTTTTTCTCCCTAGTGAAATTTCTTTTCTTTTTTTCAGATTTTTTTTTTATTTTAGACAAGCATATTTTTTATTTCTATGTGGATTTACAAAAATAACTTTTGGTGACTTTTTTGGATGTTTTATTTCAGGTAGATTTTTTATGGTTAAAATATTTTTCTTTTCTGTTAAATATTTTTTCTTTTTGGGGAAAATTGTCTAGTAATTTTTTTGGTACTTTGGGTGGAACGTTTTGATTTTGGCACCGCTGCGACATGCTGATTCTTTTTTCCGCACAGCCCCCTCCATCAGAGTCAGAGAAGATAGATTGATTTAGCATCCAGGCCAAATTTTCCCTTCAGCGGGCATGCATCATTGCTTCCAGGAGAGGACAAGCTGGGGAGGGGCTTGTGTTAATTTTTTAATTGCTCTGTTAATTGATAGAACACAAAGAACTGCCCCAGATTACTTGCTCACAATTAGCAAATGTATTCATAGCAATTTAACTGAAATAATGCCAGGTTTGTTCTGATATAATTTGTTTAACCGATTCATTTACACACCACAAAGAAGAAAAAAAACTCATTAGTTAATTTTACAGATTCCCCCCCCCCCCCCCCAGCTTTTACATTTCTCTAAATAAAATGTGAAATTCTAAAAATGATGTTCTCTTGGATTGTTCTTGAAAATAGAAGGCCAATGGATGTGACCCTAAGGCAACTTATTTTACCCATTAGTTCCAAAACGTCATGTGATATGAGTACACTAATATAAAGATATAGTGGCTGTCTGCTATGGGCACAGCATAGGTAGCATTGCTATGGAGGAAGACAAATTGTAGAGTAAAAGTTCACCGGCACTACCTGATTTAATTACTATTTTTTCAAGTGCAGGACAATATATAATATATACATGCTGTGTGGAGGTGATCCTCATAAAAAATTCAGTAAAGTAATGCATATACGAAGTGTGTAGGAAAAAGAGAATGAGGGCACTCACCACTTAAACATGCACTGTCTTTATTTAATCTATAGTGAAAATACAGTGAAATAAATATAGTGAAATAAAGACAGTGCACGTTTAAGTGGTGAGTGCCCTCATTCTCTCTTTTCTATACACTTTGTATATTGCTATGGAGGAACTATCAAGGCCTGTTTCTCTCTGCTATGGTGAGCATTGACATGGGATATAAAGGAAAGTTCTGTTATGGAGTCACCATTTCAGACATGTCATAAAGCACAGGTGGCAAAGTGGATGGCTCATTTGTGGGGTCACTGGAGTGCCATGGCAAACTCTGTTATGATAACACTATGGATAGCCCACTGACTGACACTCCAATGAGGGCTTCTATCTGGTTCTCTTCTGGGAACACTATGGTAAGAATTGCTATAAAGTACTGTGGCTTTTGCTGTTATGAGGGTCCTTTTTATTCCTCCTTGACAAGCACTGGGGGCACTGGGGCGAACACTGCTTTGTATGTACCATTTCAGACACCATGTTGGAGGATTGTTGAGGGCACTGTTATGGGAACACTATGTCAGGAACTGTTACTGACTATGGCTAGCACTGAGAGATCCATGGATACTCTATAAGAGTACCATTTCAGATGCTATCTTGGGGTATTGTAGAAGGCTCTGTAATAGAACAACATGGTGGGCTTCTTTATGAGGACACCATGGTTAGAACTGAAATGAGGTACCATGGCTATGGGGGTACCATTTTAGACACCATGTTAGGGTATTGTGAAGGGCACTGTGAGAGAGTACTTTGGCTTGTCATTTTATGTGGGACTCTATGGTAGGCCTTGGGAAACTGTGGCTACCACTGCTATGAGCGTACCATTTAATATGCCATTTTGTTGTGTTACAGAAAGCTCTGTGATGGAACACTATTAGGCTAGGCCTACATAGTGATTCGGAGTCGTGCAACCAGGAACCACCATGTTGTCTGTCTGGCAGAGTCAAGTGATCAAATAGCATAACACAGTGGTTTCTGGTCATCTGACTAGGAATCATCGTGTAGCCCTGACCTTATGGGGACACCCTTGCTGACACTGCTATGAGGGTTTCATTTCAGACACTGTGTTATGTGGTGGTCACCTCAGGCATTGGTACAGGGTTGTGAAACTTTAAAAATAAAAATCATCCCTGACATATATCCCTTATTTCCATCACCTCATGTAGCGAAGTATATACAGTCTATGAATCCCCACCATGCTCTCTTCAATAAACTTTATTGCTACATGACACATGACACGTGCCTTGATTGCTTTCCTTTGTATCTTCCCTGTATTTCTCTCTTGCTTTTAAGCCTTTCACGCAGCGTTACTGTGTTCAGCTCCTAAACACAAAGATCTCCTGAATGAAGCCTCAGAAGAAGAGACCGCTGTGCCTCCACAGATATGCCATGTATCACTGTCACACACGGGGCGCGTGTCATCATCAAAGCCGCTTACACAAGTAACATCACACCTTAGGTGACAAATATTCTTTATTTGCGCTCGCTCTTTGAGACTTGCTGGTTAAAATATAGAAATATTCGCCCAGGCGATGGAATTTGCAGCACCCCCCTTCTTCGCCCCCCACCATAGATGATGGGTATAACGATAGTGCAGGAGGTGAAGGCAGGTGCTGGCTGTCACACGTCCCCTGGGATTCCAAGCATGGAACTGGGATGAGTCTGATTTTGGAGCCTGTTACAGGGACATAAAAGGAAAGCGAATCTGTGGCCCCCCGTCTACCTCCTATCAGACTGATGGGCATCCCGCTGAGCGTGCAAGAGTCTCATTACCATTTCTTAATTACATTTCCCATTAATCCTGTCGGAAGCCTCGTGTGAGGACACGCAAATATTACTAACACAGCTTGGCCGGAGTTATTACCTCTTTGTCCAGAAGATTTGGTTGGGGGTTTCCTTTCGGCTGATGATATTACATTAGGGTACAGCAGCAAGGAGAAAAAAACTGGTAAAGTTGCCTCTAGAGAGGTGTCATGGTGAAATCTTTGAACGTCATAGTCATCGATAACACCATGTAAGCTCCCAATGATGCACTCAAAATGTAATACAATAGATGGTAGGACCGAGATACTACACTGGAACAAAACACATAGATGTAATGCAGTGCTAAAGCGAAATATTCCACAGCCAATCATTCCCTTTCCTTCCAAAATAATTCTACAGTATTTTTGTATCTGATACATTTTTGCAAATCAATCTTCCGTTATCAAAATATTGAGTGCCATATATGAAGTAGAAGTCAGGGTATGTGCACACTACGGAAATCACGCTCGCCCCCATCACCCAAATCCCCCCGCGCTCCCATTTGAAGTTCCGTTGGTCCTGTAGACTCCATTCTATGGTCAGGCGGATTCCGCCATCTGCCCATAGAATCAGCCTGTTCGTTCTTTGGGTGGACAGTGGAATGTGTCTGACCATAGAATAGAGTCTGTGGGACAGGCGGAGAGCGAAGCAGGAATTCCATAGTGTGGACATACCCTTACAACTCCAAGAAGTAGGTTCAGCAACAAGGTGCTCTCCAAACCAAACATCTTTTATTAACTAAAAATATGACCCATATGTCTCAACCATCACTTTCAGGTACACTTAAAGGAGAAGTCCAGTGAAAATTTTTATTAAAATATTGTATTGCCCCCCAAAAGTTATACAAATCACCAATATACACTTGTTACGGGAAATGCACATAAAGTACTTTTTTCCCTGCAATTACTACTGCATCAAGGCTTCACTTCCTGGATAAAATGGTGATGTCACGTCCCAACTCCCAGAGCTGTGCGGGCTGTGGCTGCTGAAGACGATGATGGCAGGGGGACACTGAGGGATACAGGGCACTGGAGGGGGAGGGACACTGAGCATCCCTCTGCCATCATCCTCTCCAGCAGCCACAACCCGCACAGCTCTGGGAGTCGGGACGTGACATCACCATGTTATCCAGGAAGAGAAGCCTTGATGCACTAGTAAGTGCAGGGGAAAAAACACTTTATAAGCACTTCCTATAATAAGTGTATATTGGTGATTTGTATAACTTTTGGGGGACAATACAATACTTTAATAAAAAATTTAGCTGGACTTCTCCTTTAACCCTTTATCATGGTATCGAGATCGATGTTTTATGTAGTAAAATCCGTTTGCATTGGAGAACACCTTGTTGCTGAACCTACTTCTTGATTCTTACCTCAGGTCACTCACACCACATGGGAAGTTTAAGCACAGGTGGATCCCATCTGGAGTGGTGATCTGTTGCTTCCACTTTCACTGTACCAGGACCCTAATGTCTGCATTACTCTAAATGGCACATGATGAATGGAACACAAGGAGGTTTCAATCTATGACTCAATGGCTTGTATGTTTGGTCTATGTCTGAAGAAGGGATCAACATGGCTTCCTTTTGGGAGATGTTAACAGACTCTTCACTACGTCATCATGGGAGGAGTCAACGCTCTACATTACTCAATAGCTTCTAGCTGCAAAAAAAAAAGATCAATGTAGCTTTCTCATAGTAGAAGGCAACATCTCTTCATTACTTTCTCAAGAGAATAGTCAATCATCACTATAAGGGCCAGTTCACACTGAGCAAAAACGGCGGAATTCTGTGGTGGAGCTCTCCGCTGCGGAATCCTGTCGTGCTCAGTGTCCTGCAGTGTCTAAATGGGAGGGAACCCTCTCATTCACACACTGCTGCTACCGAATTCTGCCATTTTTGCTCAGTGTGAACTGGCCCTAACTTAATAACTTGTGTCCATTTAGGGGTACGTCCTATGGTTGAAAAAAGGAATCAATATTGCTACCATTTTGGAGGAGTCAACCCTCCCTGTTTCCTCATAAAAGAAGTCAATCATATCTATGATTCAATATCTTGATTGCAATTAGCGTCACACCCTATGACTGCAAAAAGAATAAATATTGCTTTCTCATTGAAGGACATAACCATATCTTCACAGCTTCCTTACAGGTCAATAATCAAACAACTTTTATGTCTTTAGGGGCATGCCTCTTTGCTGCAAAAGGGATCAATGTTACTTCCTTATGGGAGGAGTTAAAGGGGTTTAAAAAAATCAACTGGTGTCAGAAAGTTGTAATGATTTGTAATTTATCCAAATCAAAAATACAAATTATTAATTTGTAACTTCTATTCAAAAATCTTGAGTACTTATCAGCTGTTGTATGGCTTGCAGGAAGCAGTGTTTTCTTTTCAGTCTGACAAAGTGCTCACTGATGCCACCTCTGTCCATGACAGGAACTGTCCAACTGTCCCAAGCAGTAGCAAATGCCCATAAAAACTCTCCTGTTCTGGGCAGTTGCAGCAGAGAGCACCATAACAGACTGGAAAGAATACACCACTTCCTGCAGGACATACAGCAGCTGATATTTACTGGAAGACTTGAGATTTTTTAAAGAGAAGTAAAGTACAAATGCTTCTCTCCTAAAATGACAAGGAAAGGAGGAGTGCTCCTTCTATCCTAGAATAAAAAGGAGTGGTGTGGTTTGTGATGTGAACAATTTATCTTGTGCTTCATTTTTTAATATACAGACCTAGAAAAAAGGAGTGGCTACACCTCACACCCATGGCTTGTCCGCCGGCAACGCCTGTGGGGTATTGGAGGGGGGGGCATGGGGTTTGATCCTGTGACAGTGGGTTTGCAGGGCCATTCTGTGGCTCCCCCTCCCTGTTTGCTAGGCAGGGTTGGTGGTTGCTGACTGGCACAGTGATATTTTAGTGTAGGGATTCATGTGTGCCAGAGGGCCTGCACGCGGTACATGAGGCAATATGGTTTGATCAAATTACCTTTTTCTCTAGGTCTGTACTTTAAATGTTCTCCCCTTTCTGAGTGGCTAGCACTCCTCCATTGTAAGACCCATGTGAACCCAATCAGCAAGAAGCACTTGTGCGCATATGGTAAGTGCCTCCTCTTTTTCCTATTCTACCTGCTGGTGCATTGGTGAGTAGTAACACCTTGTTCCCACTTGTGTTGCTCGGTGACTGCCTTCTCCGCCGGCGGCGCCTGCGGGGTGTTGGGAGGGGCATGGGGTTTGGTAACATGTTGGCTCTTGTTTTGCAACAGGGTTGCTGACCGGCACAGTGTTGTTTTAGTGTAGGGACTCATGTGTGCCAGAAGACCTGCACGCGGTACATGAGGCAAAATGGTTTGATCAAATTATATACCAACAGTCTGGCATTGGTTTTTAATAGGGATGGTCCGAACCTGCCGAGGTTCGGGTTCGAATGAACCCGAACGCTCGGCAGCAGATTCCCGCTGTCTGCCCGCTCCGTGGAGCGGACGGATCCAGCGGGAGAAACGCCTGGAAAACTGGGATAAAGCCTATGGCTATGGCTGTATCCCAGTTTTCCAGGCGGTCCTCCTGCTGGATCCGCCCGCTCCACGGAGCGGGCAGACAGCGGGAATCATTACCGAGGGTTAGGGTTCGTAAGAACCCGAACCGAACTCGGTTCGGACCATCCCTAGTGTTTAAATATAGCCGAGAGGCATTGGTACAAGCCATGGGTGTGAGGTGCAGCCACTCCTTTTTCTCTAGGCCTGCATTTTATAAATATGTTTATGTCTTTCCTGCCAATCATTTAGGAGTGGTGTCCCCTTTTGCCACCCCATGGCAAGTACAGTGACATATTCAGCACCTACTACGCCATGATTTACAAGGGTATAGTCCCTATAATCTGCATTATGTAACCACTCCTTTAGGTGAAAGCCAAAGGAGAACCAAAGAGCCACCATGATCATAAAGGGTACTGAGATATGTAAATATGTAGCCATCATAAAACCAAAGAAAGCTAAGGGTCATTAGGACCCAATGGTCTTCTTTTAGGGTCCACCTCTGTATCTACCACTTGTTGGGCAAGTTAGGTTTCTATTTCTTAGCAGCCTAAGGATCACTGATAATTTATCATTATGAACCTCACTAAACTTTAACCCTATAAGTAAACCAGAATGAAGCCCTAAATTGTTCTAAAGATAGATGAATCTATAGAAATTTTCTCGCCTCAACATGTGAAGGTGGTACAAAGGGGGGAGCGAAAGGGTTTACTTCAATCATATCTTCCCATCGCGCGAATCCACTCTTCGAGTTACTATGGAAACCACAGAAAACCAGTAAAGCTGATTTCACATAGCAAAGCCGGAAGATTAAGTCTTCTCCTCCACCTTCTAATCTGTCTCGCCCTCTGTGTATCTGCTGGCGAGGCCTTCTGATGCCACCATTGAGGAAATCATGAATGGTATGGATTCATAAATGAGTACACCCAATAATCCTGCTGCTCACAAAAATACAATGTCCCATCCATATGATGCTCTCTACAATAGTGTCAATCGACATACCCATGTATATCCTGCATAGTGTGTGCATAATGGCACCCTCTGTAGTGCTCATATAATCATGCTAGTCATGATGCCCATATATGCCTTGCATAGTGTCTAGTTAATGGCATATCTACAGTAGCAGCTCTTCTTTGGCTTCATTTTGTCCCCCACTGCTGGCCTCTTCTGCTTTCTTTAAAAATCACAGCTCAGAGGATCGGGGATCAGAAAGAACTGAATGAGAACAGGGGAGGGGGGGGGGCTGGGGTAGCTAAAAGAGTCACGTTTAAAGGGGTACTCCAGCGAAAAACTTTTTCCCAGTAATTGAAACACATTACAAAGTTATATACCTTTGTAATATGCTTCAATCACCTATCTGCCCCCCTTCCCTATCTTTCCCCCCTCAATCCCCCACCAGGAATTGAAGTAGACTCATTCTTACCAAATGACTGTTGACCCCAGGCTTTTCTGTGGCAGCCATTTTGTGACAATGACATCATCAGGAGGGAGGCAGGTCCAAGCCATGTTAGGCCGGCTTCCCTTTGTCAGATGACTCAGGTTGCTTAGCTCTGATTGGCTGAGCAAGATGTAAGCCGTCTAACAGTTTTATAGAGTCAGTTAGACATCACAGGAGACAAAGTGCATCATGGGAAAGCCCAAACCAGGAGCCTAAGAAAAAATGAAGACACCAACTGGAGCTTCAGAAATCTGCAAACAGCAGGAAATTCAAACGAAGACAGACTCAGGAGGGATGGTAAATGTAAAAACTATGTTTATGATTGATTGATTGATTGTTGTTGTTTTTTTATTTTTATCAGCGCCGTAGTACCCCTTTAACCCCCGCCGGCCTGTAAATATATTACCTGCTCCGCGCTCCGACTTGCTTGATTGGCTGAATGGGACGTCCAGCCACGAACCCCTAGAAGCAGGTACAGTATGATCTGGCTGGCAGGGGGAGTTAAGGGTGCTGTCAATTACAAAATGTTAATCCCGCTGCCAGTATGTATTTTAATTGAAAATGACTGGCAAGGGATCCGCAGCTGATTTTGCTGCGAATTTGCAGCATGAAATCCGCTGTGGATCCGGTGTGTGTTTCTACCCTAATACACAAACAACGATTTTTCACGATTCTGCAATTAAGTACTATACCCATATATAGGAGTATCTTGAAGGGGAAGTAAAACCTCATAATATGCTTTCTCAATTAATAACAATAGAGAAATGAGCAACCACCCCCGACTGCTTCCCCCCCCCCTTAACCTGACCAGATCAGGTGTTGGGGGTCTGCGCATGTGCGGGGTCCATGGGGAGAACTAGCGCTGCAGGGGAATTAGAAGGCAAACTTATTATCATCATGTTTCTAATTAATTCCCAACTCGTTACATTTCCTCTGGCTAATTTCTACTAACCGCTGATTTCATTAAACTCATCTCTATGGTAATAATCCTCTTCTATGTTCGTTTTCAGGCCAACGAAGACGGGGAAAAAATAATGTGATGGAGAGAAAAATCTAATGTGCCAAGTATGTATCCGGAATAATGCAGGAATGTGGAAAAATACTGAGAGCTGGGAGAACTTCGCCACTGGGATAGGCAGGGATGACTGTTACAAAATGTGCGCACACCCCCCCTCCATCGACCACCACCTCCCCTAGAGAGACAGTGACCCAGATACAGTAGCAGCATCCCTTGAACGTTCTCTCTATAGCAATATACATAGAGAGGACTGAGACACCGCAGTGAAATTCTGGACATTGCCAAAAGTGCAGCCTGGATTTAGTCATCCAAAGACATTACATCCACAAGCTAAATTTTTTTTGTTTTTTGCTAAAAAACTGTCCTGGCATCACCGTATAGGAAATAATCATCTTAATAATATTAAGTGATCAAAGCCCCATAGGTTGAAGGGGTCCCATAGATTAGAGAGCTATTCCAGGAGTTCCATAACTGTATATAGCAGTGGTCCCCACAGATTGTAGGGGCCACATTGATAAAAAAGATATTCCATAATTACATTGCTAATAGCCGCATGGTTTTGCCCTTGTAAACAGCACTGAATTCCATTGCAAAACCATGCTGTCTCAAAATCAGAAAACCTGTTTCCATTGACTTCAATAGTAGGCAGAGAACCATGCAGAAAAGAAGTGACACAATGAATTTAATGAAAGCTTCAGGACATGGCACCCCCCCCCCCCCCCCCGTGCTGCCCATCGGATATTTATTGTGCTGTTATAATAAGATTTCCTTTGATGCTTACCGCAACCAATCACAGCTCAGTTTTCATTTTAGCAGAGCAATGTGAGAAATAAAAGCTGAGCTGTGATTGGTTGCTATGGGAAACAAAAAGAATCTTACTTACTTAAGACAGCGTCATAAAATCTCCCCCTTAGTAAATGTATATTCTAGGGGCCTCGATAAGATAAATTGTCACTGTGTTTATAACTTTTAAAACCTAAATCAACCATAAAAAAAATTTATTTAAGTAATCACAATTTAAAACAAAGCTATACTTATCTGAAATCCACTTCTGAAGGCAGCTATGTAACAGTTATACTTACTTGTATACAGGTTCAGTCTCTGAAGGCAGCTTTTTAGTCTTATGCTGGTTAAAAAAAAGAGACTAAACTTAAGTAATCACAATTTAAAACAAAGATATACTTATCTGAAATCCAGGTCCAGACTCCTGAAGGTAGCTATATAACAGTTATACTTACTTGTTTCCAGGTCCAGTCTCCTGAAGGCGGCTATATAACAGCTATACTTACTTGTATCCAGGTCCAGTCTCCTGAAGGCGGCTTTATAACAGCTATACTTACTTGTATCCAGGTCCAGTCTCCTGAAGGCAGCTTTTTAGTCTTGTGCTGGTTAAAAAAAAGAGACTAAACTTATGAAGTCCTGGCCAGTACATAGTGTCACGGCTCAATGTGTCCGTCAATCACATGACTACCTTCTCTGTGTGCGCAGATGACCGGGACTTCCTGTGTTCAGTCTGTTTTTTTTCCCAATGAGTATAGACATAGGAAGTCCTCTGTTGTCCTGATAAATAATAATAATAATGCATGTAAATTGCAAACTTAATTTCACATCTACAGTTGATTTAGATTTTTGAAAGTTATATTGACAGTGACACTTAAAAGCACTACTAGAGGGGGCCCATGAGTTAATGAGTTAACGGGCTATTTCAGGGGACCTTATAAGTGAAAAAGCTATTGCATGGGACCCTATAAATTAAAGAGCTCTGTTATCTGGGTGAGCAGGGTCTTCAAGGACTTATTGAGATGACAAAGTAATGGTTCTACAGGAGTCTCTATCCTGTGGCTCTCAAGCTGTTAGAAACCTAAAACTATTGAGATGCCCTGACACACAGAAGCAGTAGCTTCATGATTCAGGCATTTAAAGATTATCAGAGTAAAATTAATGCCCCACCCCCCAGGAGCCACAACTCTTAAAAGCTAGGAATAAAATATGAATTACTATTGTGATATAATTACTCACAAGAATAAATTGTAAATGTATATGTTAGCATTTTAACAAAAACTATTTAAAAATATACTTAAAAATCAAGAAATAAATGATTGCAATAAATAAGATTAAGCATTCATTGTCAATTACATCGATATATTTATTAATACATTTTTATGGTAAATAGAAAAAAAAATCTAATTCATTTTTGTTAAAATGGTAACAACAGTAATTTGATAACATGATAAATAATCTCGTGAATGCAGCACTTTGGCCCTTGGCAGGGATGATGTCGCACTTGATCGTCTGATATACTGCCTGTTCTTTGTGTGTTATGTCAGGCTGACAAGACTGCAATGCAACTGCATATTTTTTTTAATCTTTTATTTCTCAGGTCTCACGCTGGTGCACAGAGGGGGCAGAATGCTGCAAAGGATGTGTAGGCCTGTACACAAGACCATGATATCATATAACAGCCATAGTATAAGGCAACCTAGTACTAGTAAAGGCTTCTGCCTATTGCAGTATTGTATGTTCATTTTATTTATAAATTTTATGTTATTGTATGCTTAATTATTTATATTTGAACTGTTTATATTATTGTTCCAATTCTTTTTTTCATTTACTCTATATTTATAATTTCATTTTTGCATTTTTTATTTCATATATTTACCTACTACTATTTTTGGTTTTGTTTAAAGATTTTTTTCAAAATTTTTATTATTTGGTTTCTTTTTCTTACTTTATATTTACATGTTTCATTTTACTATTTTATAATTTGATTGATGTTGATTATTTTATTGTTTATATTTGTTTTTACTTAAACTCTAATTTTAAAATTTTTATTCTTAGCATTTTGTTACTATTTATAACATTCTCAACACTGCAAATTGTAAGTATTTTTCCCAATGTATTTTTTTTTTAACTATTTTATAACATTCATTTCTTTTCTATTTTTTATTATTCCTTTCTTGGTTATATTTATTTAATGTTTCTTTTTTTATATACAGATATATTAGGGATGCAATTATTGTTCGATATTCTTTTACGTTATTTTTTTATATATATATTTTTTTCTACATTAATGTAAAAATATCTGTGTCTGACCTGACTCAGGGGATATTGGGTTATGGGGGGCGGCCAGTTGTGGTAACCCGGCTTCAGGTGTGGATTGACCCCAAGTGTCAGGGGGTGGGTGGGTGTAGGGGTATCAGACTTATTATGAGGCAAACCTCAGCTGTGAATCACCTAATAGGAGAGATGGGTAAATCCCAGGTTGTAATGATTTATTTCCAAAGTCACATGAGCTCAGAGCTGGGGGCGCAGGTTAAGGTCAGGATGGACAAGGAACCAGACATAGTTTGCACAATAAAAGATGAGGTTTATTACTATAAGGAGGGTGAATTGGGGTAAGTACAATGTATTAGATACAAGAAAATCTGTGAGGAGAAATAATGGGCTATGGTGAGCAGCTGTGCGCCTCTATGTCATCCCCTACAGTGATGGGGTCTGGCCAGAGCGAACGACATGAAGTGCTCAGTGTAATGCGAATGGTGTGGGTAGAATGTATGAGGGTAAATGTGGGGGTGTATGTGGCGGTGTGTATAGTTGATGTATATAGATTTTTTTTTTCTTTTAATCTTGCTGAACACTCAGGAGACATTCCAGCAAATAGAGAACAGCTCTGGTTTAAATGTGTCACTACTCACAGAGATAGATCAGGGACCACGCTTAGGGTTTCCAACAACCCAGTGCCTCTCAAATCACAGCAAAATGGTGGCACTCTCTGTAATGTGTATATATGTGCTGAACTATGTATATGTGGGAGGATGTGTGCACATGAATGTTCTTAAGTGTGTGTATATGTATATATGTGTGCATGTATATATGAGTATACTTGTGCATATGTTCACATATACATCTATGTATCTATTTGTGTGAACATGTGTATTCACATGCCTGTTTAAGCATGCAGAGCTGTGTAAAAAAAAGTGTATATGTATGTTTACATGTGTGTATATATATATATATATATATATATATATATATGTATGTTTACATGTGTGTGTATATATATATATATATATATATATATATATTCTATCCTTACATCATTACTTATTACTTATCTTCCCATATGAATCTCCCTCACAGTTGTATTGATATGTGTGTTATCGGCATGTAGTGTGGTCTCCATACATCACCCAGTAGGGGGTGAGGGTATCTGGAGATACAGGCAAGAATTGGACAATCCTGAGGCTGGAATATTGGATAAAATAATATTATCGATGAGGAGAATAGGGTGATTTGCATCCAAAATGACTATGGGGACATAGTTTCTCCGAGGTCAGTAGAAAGGTCAATGAAGCCAGAAGTGGGGGGGATGGGAGGGAGGAGGGGTGGAGGTCCATCAAAAAAAAAAAGGCCGGGGGTGAAGGATGTTTAAGAAAAGGAAGATGTTCATATTATGTTCCTTGAGAACTGGCAGCCACATTCTGCCATTGTGTGTATAATTAGTCTTATGGCACAATCTACATGAGATGAGGGCCATTCTCTGCCCTGACACCTGCCATGAAGTGCTGCCACCTGGTTCGCAAAACCAAGCACGCCAATCGTTTTAGCTTCATCTTGGCTAATATATGCAAGTCAGTGGCTACAATAATTAACAAAACACACACATATTGGGTTAATAGTCATTTGTACCATAAGTTACCATTGTGGTAGCACCAAATATGGTGGCCTCCCCGAGAAATATAGAATTCTTGCATGGTCCTAAAGGATGACTGTGTGACCGGTCTCACATAAATTGTCAATACAAGGAATTTTACATATATCACATTGCTTCTAGCTATATCTAGCCTAGACATGGAGCAATAATTCTATAAATAGAGTGCCACATTTATTTATTTTTATAAAATGGATACATGGGAACCAATCATTACTTAATAAAATAATTGAGATTATTATTATTATTATTATTATATTAATAATGTTCATATTTATGTTCATTGTAATATTACTTTTTTAAATTATTATTTCATTATGTACTACTGCTTTGATGCAGACCCTATGAATGGAGGAAACTGAAATCACAACTAAATCCTAAAACAAAGGAAGCAAATATATTAATAACATTTTAAAAAATCATATGAAATGCTATAAAATAAATACTGCCACAGTTCATATTATAAGATGTGGCTTTACAGCCTGCATATTCCTACTAAGGCAAAGAGAAATATATATCATTATGAATATAAATAAACAAAGAAAGTTATTACCAGTAAATTAGAGCACATATGACATAGCATACAAAAAATAAGAATATTAATAAAATAAAATATTAAAAAATAGAATAAATAAAACATATTCATTCATTGAAATATTAAGAATATAATAATAATAATAATAATAATAGTAATAATAATCTAATAGTTTATTAATTATTTTATGATGTAAGTAGTATAACTATGAAAAAAGGGTGCACAAAGTTGGAGTCTTGACTGAAGAATTTCCAAATTTTTTTCTCTTTCATCTTTTCTATGACATTAGTCGGACACACTCGGAACGTTTAGCGGCGCGGTAAGGTGCAGTTTTTCTACAATGTTGGGGTCTTCCGTGAAGGTCGTGCGTGGCGTCTTGATGAGAGGAAAAGTGGTTCTATACCCCCAGAAGGGAATCGCTGCTTGAGCAGAACGTGTTTTGGGTTTAATGTGGGAGACATAGATAATCCTCTTCGCTCATCCTGACCATGAAGGTCCCATCATCCTCCAATCAGTAAGAAGCCACAACTAGAAAGCAGGGGGAAAAAATCTCTTTAACTGGGTCATCTGTGCAGTAAAGGGTTAAAGACTGAATCTCAATCCAGTCAAGGCAGTGAAGAGAGAATTCGCTGTAAATGGCGACTCTTTGGGTCACAGCAATGATGTAACCCTTTAATGACCAGATAATAGAAGAGACAGTGGGAATAAAATAATTTCCGGCTATATGTCTTTAAATTGTTTATACTGTTTTTTATTTTATCTTGGTTTTATTTGTCATCACTTTTAATGATTATTATTATTATTAGGGTTGTATTTTGCATTATTTTATTTTTAATTGGTATTACTTTTTATTATATTTTTCTCATTTTCTTCTTTAATATTTCTGTTTTTATTATTCTTTTATTTGTTAGTAATATTATCCAAGATTAAGTGAACAATATTTCACCATAGGATCTTGTTTTCTTTGGGGGTTTCCAGGCTTCTCATTGGTAAGTTCTTGATCTCTAGCATTGTCTCTGCCCATCTTGTTGCTGGTCGTCCAGGTGTCCTTCATCTGGTCATAGTCATCTCAACCAATGAGCCAAATGTCCTGTCTGAGATGAAGCTTTAGTCCCACCCTGTCAGCTTTAAAGGTTTATTCCGGTGAGGAAAAATTTTTTATAGATCAACTGGTGTCAGAAAGTTATACAGATTCGTAAATGACTTCTATTTAAATATATATAGTCCTGTCCCACTGGAACTGGTGTATTCTTTCCATTCTGACATTGTGCTCTCTGCTGTCACCTCTGTCCGTAAACTGTCCAAAGCAGTAGAGGGTTTCTAACACAGACAGTTCCTTCACAGAGGTGGCAGCAGAGAGCACTGTGTCAGGCCAGAAAGAAACTTCCGGCAGGACATGCACCAGCTGATAAGTACTGTAAAACTTTCTGACTCCAGATGATTTAAAAACTAGGCAGCATTTTGAAAAAGGACCCCGACATTGGTATTCCTATGCCAGCACCGAGCAGATACTGCAAAAAAAGGTATATTTCAGTACCTGTGATGGTACATTCGCAACAAAAGATATAGTATGAAATAATATACATATTACAAATGAAAATGATAGGCAGCAGATATCATATACTGAGGAGGGTCATGTATATTATAGCCAGATACCACAGTAATGCAGGAGGTCATGTATATTATAGCCAGATACCACAGTAGCGGTGGGGACATGTATATTATGTGCAAATACCATAGTAGTGAAAGAGGGTTGTGTAAATTATAAGCACAATATAGTGAAGGGGGGATCATATATATTGCAGGCAGATATAGTAGTGAAGAGGGATATATATATATATATATATATATATATATATATATATATATGGCCCCCTGCTCTTCTGTAAAATCTGCCTATAATATACATGGCCCCCTTCACTACTGTAATATCTGCCTTTAATATACATGGACCCCTGCACTACTGTAACATCTGCCTATAATATACATGGCCCCTGCACTACTGTGATATCTGCCTATAATATACATGGCCCCTGCACTACTGTGATATCTGCCTATAATATACATGGCCCCCTGCACTACTGTAATATCTGCCTATAATATACATGGCCTCTTGCACTACTGTGATAGCTGCCTATAATATACATGACCTCCTGTACTACTGTGATATCTGCCTATAATATACATGACCCCTTTCACTACTGTAATATCTGCCTATAATATACATGACCCCTGCACTACTGTGATATCTGCCTATAATATACATAGCCCCCTGCACCACTGTGATATCTGCCTATAATATTCATGGCCCCTGCACTACTGTGATATCTGCCTATAATATACATGGCCCCCTGCACTACTGTAATATCTGCCTATAATATACATGGCCCCTGCACTACTGTGATATCTGCCTATAATATACATGGCCCCTGCACTACTGTGATATCTGCCTAAAAAATACATGGCCCCCCGCACTACTGTAATATCTGCCTATAATATACATGGCCCCTTGCACTACTCTCATATCATTCTTCTACTACTACTACTACTACTACTACTACTACTACTACTACTAATAATAATAATAATAATAATAATAATAATAATAATTAGATAGATAGATAGATAGATAGATAGATAGATAGATCTGGTATAGCTAAGCCTTGGATCATGATGGATAGAATGGGGTTAACAGGCTGGTGGGCTGTGTTTCTGTATGTCCTGCAGATTACGTTTGCAGTATTTGGGGGCTGCAGCAGACGGTGCTGGGGGCAGTGATGGTGACACTATATGCCGTACCAGGGACAGTTGCTTACACTGCAGTACAAGCAGCGATTACCTCATTGTCGGGGAGCCAGCCCCTCCCCCTGACACGCTCCTGTAGAGAGGTTGACACCTAGACCCCGCTCTGGCAGAGTCGCGCTACATGCTGATACAGAAATCTACAGTGAATCCTAATGTAACCTATAATTGTAACCATCTGAAGACCCCCTCCACCAACCCACACCCAATGTCATTGGAACAGAGTAAAGGACATGGGGGGAAACTCAAAAACGTCAACCTGGAAGGGATGAGAGTAGAAAGTTCATCTGTGATCCTATTATATCAGGCTGGGAGTTGTAGTTCTGCAACATCTGGGGAGCCACAGGTTGAGGTCATCACTTTTGGGGTATGTTCACACACTTTATTAACAACGGACGCATTTTGACATGTTCCTGCCGACAATACTGCCATATCGGCCGCAGGAACATCATTTTATTTTATCTGGTTTGCGGCCACATTTGGCTGTGTCTGCAATCCTGTTAACCATTGCAGTCCATTCAACGTACAGTCGTCAAAACGACCGCTGTCAGAGCGGCATGCGCACGGAACGTGCGGCATTCTTTTGATTTCAATGCAAAGCCTCCCAGCCTGGAAAGAACGTACACTGTTTTCATTGCAAACAGCGGCCGTTCTTTAAAAAAAAAAAAAAAAAAAAACAGTTTGTGAACATACCCGTATTGTCCAATCTCTCCTCAGAGATTACAGCAAAATTTCTATTACTACTGGTTACACTTCTAAATCTTTTATTGTTTGTGACTCTAATACACAGATACATTGTATAACCATCAGGCGTTACCATTGCAGAGCTTAGCATCACCTGCCGCAGCTGTTCTCATGGGCATGATGGGAGTTGTAGTTTTAAAACTTATTGCACTAAACAGTTAACATTTTTTACCCACTTCCTCCAGGATTTCCCCTCTGCCGATCCATTATTCCTTACTGGTAAATAATTTGATATGGTGACTGTAATCCATAGGGCTGGATAACACTCCCTTTAAAAAGCAGGTTTGTGGGCACTAAGGCGTAATCCCCTTTTAGAAGGTAACAGCTGTGCGCTGGGAGCCCCTACAGCAGCTGAAGGGTTAACAGCCTTTACGCTAATCCATTAATAGGACTGACCTTACTAAGTGTCTGATGCTGCCTCAGCTCATTCCAGCTTTGGACTGGTAAATCTGTTCCTCGATTTCAGTGGCTTCCCCTGCTGGACACTGGTTGTACTGGTTCTCCCTCTATGTAGAGACAGTACTGACATAAGAGAGCTTCACTGTGCTTCACCCTTTGAGCAGTTATAGTGCCTGCAATGGCCAACGCAATGCGCCTACCAGTAGCCTAGTACAGTGCCCACCTTATCCCATTTCTACCTTAGCAGTGCCAGCTATATTCTCCAGAAAACAGGAAAAACTTCATTATCATCAAAGTAGAGCCAACTACATCGACTATGGGGAAAATAAGTATTTGGTACACTGCTGGTTTTGCAAGTTTTCTTACCTACATACAATGGAGAGGTCTGTAATGTTTATCATAGGTACACTTCACCTGTGAGACACCTGAAAATCACATTAAATTAAATTTTATTGCGTGATATAAGTATTTGATACAATAGAAAAACAGAAGTTAATGTTTGATACAGAAACCTATGTTCACAGTAACAGAGGTCGGGCGTTTCCTGTAGTTCTTGACCAGGTTTGCACACATTGCAGCAGGGGTTGTGTCCCGCTCCTCCATATAGATCTTCCCAGATCTTTAAGGTTTCAGGGCTGTTGCTGGGAAACATTCTATTTTATTGGGTTCAGCCATGGAGACTGGCTAGGCCACTCCAGGAAATGCTTCTTAGGGCCCTATTCCACTGGACGATTATCTTTCAGATTATCGTTAAATCGTTCGAATCTAAACGATAATCGTTCGGTTGAAATGCAGTTAACGATTAACGACCGAACGAGAAATTGTTGATCGCTTTATAAGGATCCTATTCCACGGGCCGAGGAGGGCCCAATCAACGATGTAAACAAGCGGCGATCTGCTAGATCGCCGCTCGTTTACTGGGCCTATTCCACAGCCCGATCGTTAAGCGAGGGTTGCAGGGACATCGTTACCGATGTCCCTGCAGCATCATACATTACCTATCAGGTCTTCTCCGCACTGTCTTCATCCCCGGGTCCCGCGCTCTATCTTCAGAATGGCCGGTCAGCTGACAGGCGGTCCCGGCCTGTGATTGGCTGAGCGCTCTGTCAGCTGACCGGCCATTCTGAAAATAGAGAGCGCGGGACCCGGGGATGAAGACAGTGCGGAGAAGACCTGACAGGTAATGTATGATGATGCTGCTGCTTGTAATCGTTGGTCGCCCGCCGCGCACCGCTATTCAACTGTAGCGATGTGCGGTGGGGGAACAATGATTTTAGGTCTGGCCCTAAATGAACAATCAGCCGATGACACGATCATCGGCTGATAGTTCTCTCTATTTCACCGAACGATAATCGTCCGAATCGGGCCAAATGGGGCCGTTCCGGCCGATTATCGTTACTGTAGAATAGGGCCCTAATGCCCCTATTCCACAGGTCGTTTAGAGGAGCAAACGAGCGCTCTCAGCGCTCGTTTGCTCCTCGTTCCCTGCTCGCTGCCGCCGCTATTCAACGCGGCTGCAGCGAGCGGGTGAGTGCGGCAGG
The DNA here is from genome assembly GCF_027789765.1 of Dendropsophus ebraccatus. NCBI lineage: Eukaryota > Metazoa > Chordata > Amphibia > Anura > Hylidae > Dendropsophus > Dendropsophus ebraccatus. Next base: position 53,377,999 of record NC_091467.1, on the reverse strand, counting down.
GGCTGCGGGGAGCTGTGCGGGGGCTGCCCGGGGGATCGCTGATCGTCCGGGCAGCCCATAGGATACAGCAGCGTCTGCTGCCGATGCTCCTATTCAACGGAGCGACAGCAGCAGATCGCTGCTATATCAGTCGCTTGTTTTTCAACATGTTGAAAAACAAGCGACTGCAACGATCAGCCGACATGAACGATGTCGGCTGATCGTTGCACTCTATTCCACCGGACGATTATCGGCTGTAGCGGCCGATATCGGCCGAATACGAACGATAATCGTTCCGTGGAATAGGGCCTTAAGACCTGGACCTATTTTTATTGTTGCTCGTTCGCAAAACGTTCGCAAATCGTTCGCATTGAATAAGACATCGTTCGGTCGTTTGCAATAGATACGAACGCAATTGCGAATAAATAGCGAAGAAAAAACTATCGCAATTACGATCATAAGTAACGATTATTGTTCCATGGAAATAAGTGAACGTTTTCAGGTCTTTCGCAATAGCGGTCGTTTGAGATCGTTAATCTTTAATGATTATGCAAACGATAATCGTCCGGTGGAATAGGGTCCTTACAGAGCCACTCTTTAGTTGCCCTGGCTGTGTGTTTGGGGTCATTTTCATGCTGGAAGACCCCGCCACGACCCATCTTCAATGCTCTTACTGAGCATTGTTGGCCAAAATCTCACAATGCATGGCCCCATCCATCTTTCCTTCAATATCATATGGTCTTGTCCACTTTGCATAAAAGTACTCCCAAAGTGATGCTTCATAGTTGTATTCTTCTTCTTCCTCCATGGCAAGTAGAATTGATACCAAAAAGATCTATTTTGGTGTCATCAGATCACATGATTGTCTCCCTTGCCTCCTATGGATCATCCAAATGGTTATTAGTTAACTTCAAACAGGCTTATAAGCAGGGGGGGGGCTTGTGTGCAGGATTTTAATTCATGATGGTGTAGTGTGTTACTAACAAGACTGTGGTCCGAGCTTTTTTCAGGTCATTGACTAGGTCTTCCAGAGTAGTTCTGGGCCAATTGCTGACTTTTTTAGAATCATTTTTACCTCACGAGGCAAGATATTGCATACGGCCCCATTATGAGAAAGATTGACAGTCATCTTGTGTTCATTCTATTTTCTAATAATTGAACCAACAGTTGTTGCTTTCTCACCAGGCTGCTTGCCTATTGTCCTGTAGCCCTTTCCAGCCATGTGCAGGTCTACAATTTTAGTGTCCTTAGGCTATGCTTACATTAGCGTTCGTTCTTCCGGCACCATTCTGTCATCTTTTTCCGTTTTAGTGAAAGCAAAACGGAAATTGTCGGATCCGTTACAATCCCCATAGGTTTCGATTATATTTTATTGGGCTCCATTTGACCAAATAGTGCTCTGTTAGCATGCAATCCGTTCAAGGTCCGTTTTTCTGAACGGACGAAAAAAACGTAACTTAAACAGATCGATGCAATCAGTTTTTTTTTTTTTAATGATAGTCAATGGTGACTGATCGAAATGAAAGGTTAATCTGTTTGCGTCCATTGTTCAAGTTTCTGTCCCATTCTAGTTTTCTAGTCGGAGCATGCGCAGAAGGGGAGAGAAGACAGGAAGTTCTTCTGGGAAGGAAGGGGAGGAGCTGGGGAAAAAAAAACTGTGAAAACCGGACACGAACGGAATTACAAACGAATGACAACGGAAGCAAACGGGTGGCAAGCTTCTGCTAATTTTACTAAAATAAACGGATACACTAACATTTTTGTCTATCCGTTTGCATCCATTGACATCCCTTAGCAAATCCGTCTTTAGCTATCCGTTTACAAAAAATGAACGGATCCATCAGTTTCATGTAAAAACGCTAGTGTGGCCGAGCCCTTAGACAGTTGTTTGGTCTTGGCCATGGTGGAGAGGTGTGATTGAGTGTGTGCACAGGTGTTTCTACACAGGTGATGAGTTTAAACAGGTGCAATTAATACAGGTAATGAGTGCAGAGTAGGAGGAGATCCTTAAATAAAAGAAAAACTTATGGTACTTTTACACGGTGCGATAATTCGCCCGATCGCACGATTAACGATTTTGAATGAACAATTTTTTTTTATAAGGATCAGCGTTTAGACGGAACGATACATCGTACGGAAAATTCGCTGTGCGATCGTTTTGCGATGGTTTAACTCTTCCTCACACATAGGTGAAATCGCTGAAAGAATGTTTACACGGAACGATCTGCGAATTTTTTGCGAACGATCAACGATGATTTGAGAACATGTTGAAAGATCAAAATGAACGATTTTTTGCTCGTCGTTTGATCGTTCGCTGCATTTACACGTACGATTATCGTTCGAATTTGACCATTATCGTGCAAAAACGAACAATCGTCCCGTGTAAAAGGACCATAACAGGTCTGTGAGAGGAAGAATTCATGCTTATTTTAGCACACCTTAGCTGTTATATCCACATCTTATAATACATACTTAACTGTTACTGTACCACATCTTACCTGCCATATAACATAATACACACCTCTGCTGTCACAGCCACATCTTACCTGCCATAGAGCATAATACAACAATTAGCTATCACTGTGATGGTATGATTACATTTATGGTGATGATATCACTATTTCTATCTATGTTTTCTGTTATATCCCCTATTAGTGCTCTTCTGGGGTCAGTTTGACCAACTGAGCCTCCAAAGAACTATGTATTGTGATCTTCCACAAAGCATCCAGTGTACAATGCACCGCCGTCACTGTAAAAGCATTTATTGAAGAACCTTCGGGGCTAATGGGTTGTAACCCACAGCAGCCACTAGAAGCCTCAGCACAACCATTGGTTCATCGTTTTTATATTATTGCCATTGCCATTATTGCCGTTTTCTTCTCAGAAACTGCAACTCCCAGCATACCATGAGAGCAGTAAATGTAAAACATTGTAATTCAACTGAAACTCTGTTATTCAAAGGGGAATTATCATCACAGAATGGTCCAGAATGAAACCAGGTCAGCATGTCATTTCTGACTGGTGCGTCATAGATACCCCAGTCCCCCACTGATACTATAGGTGCACAGGGCTAATGGTGCAGGCTGCGCAATGATGTCATCTCATTATGCATAATGTGGAGGAGAAGGTCCTGTACATGTCCAAGTGACCAGGAAAGGAGTGGAAGAACCTAGAAGCCCTTGGACTCAGCAGGAGGGGATGTAAGTGTGACTTTTATTATTTTTATGGAGGGCAGGTTGCCTAATGGGGCAAATTATCTACTAGGTTTGGGGGGTTTTCCTATACCTATTGGGGGAACCTACTTAGAGGGCAAAATCTACCTACTGGGGGCATTTACCCAATGAGGGAATTACCTTTTTTATTATTATTATTTAATAAAGGCATCATAGGGGAGAATCTACATAATGGGAGAATAATATAGACCTACTAAGGGCATCTGCCTAATGGGGGGTATTATCTACCTAATATTGGCATCTACCTAATGGGGAGATTAGTTTCTCACTGGGAAACCAGATATCCCCCCACCCACCCAATAGAATTAAAAAGTTCAGAATTCAGCAAAAAGTATTCATGAACCAGGAATACCAGGATAAACAGAAATGTTGCAAATCGTGCCACAACGCAAGGGCATATGGGTAAATATATAGAATATTCGGGGTGTGATTAGGCAGTCTATAAATATATCATGTACTGGGTACATAGCGCCAGCATCACCCTATTACTCTAGAACTATATGATAAGTGTATATCCTTGCGAGTATACGCAGTGTCAATGCTACAATCCCTGAGCCATGCACAGAAGTCGCTGTGCCCCTAGCATAATGCGACAGGAAACAGGCGTGTTTATGGTGTGTGCTGCTCAGTCACGTGTCCCACCATCTTCACAGCAGCCAGCAGGGAAGAAATGGTGTCAGCATCTTTATCCATTATCGGCCTGGGTTACCATGGCAATGGAGTCTGCTCAGGATCCCAGGGTACCAAGAAGACATAAAGCTTTGATGCGCGGCAGATCACAACTCGCCTTCTCTATATATCGCAACAGCTAATGCTGCGGCCCCGGCCCTGTAGAATTGTCAGCGCTGAAAGATCAGTAATGTCCGTAACGCCATTATAAACAAGTGTGTTCCATTATGTCTTATTACATGTTATATTACATGTTTCTAGAACATTTTGTGACTAGAGATGAGGACAACTCAAGTGTATTTGAGTCAAATCGGTGGCTGAAGAAGATGGATGCAGCCCTAAGGCTGCCTGGAAAACATGGATACAGCCATAGGCCGTATCTATGTGTTCCAGAAATCCCTAGGGCTGCATTCAACTTCTTCAGCCACCGGTATTCAAACGCTGAATGATTTCAGTTGTGCTCATCTATATTTGTGACATTTATACTGTAATTTATATGAAAAAAGAAACAAACACAAAAAAGTGTAAAAGATAAATAGGCAAGAGCAATAGTCATAGGACCAGCTGTTAACCAGTCTCATTTAGCTTCACTGCCACAGATTTAAGATCCGACCCAACCAGTGCAGCCTTTGCAGACATGAATGAGAGAATGGGTCTATAGAGCTCCCTGATACCAGCCCAGGACAGTAATAGAAAAGCTCTAAAGAGCTCCCTGATACCAGTGCAGTGCTGTAATAGAATGGTTTATAGAGCTCTCTGATACCAGTGCAGCGCTGTAATAGAATGGTTTATAGAGCTCTCTGATACCAGTGCAGTGCTGTAATAGAATGGTCTATAGAGCTCTCTGATACCAGTGCTGTGCTGTAATAGAATGGTTTATAGAGCTCTCTGATACCAGTGCAGTGCTGTAATAGAATGGGTATATAGGGCTCCCTGATACCAGTGTAGTGCTGTAATAGAATGGTTTATAGAGCTCTCTGATACCAGTGCAGTGCTGTAATAGAATGGGTCTATAGAGCTCTCTGATACCAGTGCTGTGCTGTAATAGAATGGTTTATAGAGCTCTCTGATACCAGTGCAGTGCTGTAATAGAATGGGTATATAGGGCTCCCTGATACCAGTGTAGTGCTGTAATAGAATGGGTATATAGAGCTCCCTAATAGCAGTGCAGGCTGTAATAGAATGGGTCTATAGAGCTCCCTGATACCAGTGCAGGCTGTAATAGAATGGTATATAGAGCTCCCTGATACCAGTGCAGGCTGTAATAGAATGGGTATAGTATATAGAGCTCCCTAATACCAGTGCAGTGCCGTAATAGAATGGGTCTATAGAGCTCCCTGATACCAGTGCAGTGCTGTAATAGAATGGGTCTATACAGCTCCCTGATACCAGTGCGGTACTAGAATGGAATGGGTCTATCTATAGAGCTCCCTGATACCAGTACAGGCTGTAATAGAATGGGTCTATACAGCTCCCTGATACCAGTGCAGTGCTGTAATAGAATGGGTCTATAGAGCTCGCTGATACCAGTGCAGTGCTGTAATAGAATGGGTCTATACAGCTCCCTGATACCAGTGCTGTGCTGAAATAGAATGGGTCTATACAGCTCCCTGATACCAGTGCGGTACTAGAATGGAATGGGTCTATCTATAGAGCTCCCTGATACCAGCCCGGGGCAGTAATAGAAAGGCTCTAAAGAGCTCCCTGATACCAGTTCGGTGTTGTAATAAATTGGGTCTGTAGAGCTCCTTAATACCAGTGCAGTGCTGTAATAAAATGGGTCTATAGAGCTCAATAAAACCAGCCCGCAGCAGTAATAGAAAGGCTCTAAAGAGCTCCCTGATACCAGTGCGGTGCTGTAATAGAATTGTATATAGAGCTCCCTGATACCAGTGCAGTACTGTAATAGAATTGTATATAAAGCTCCCTGATACCAGTGCAGGCTGTAATAGAATGGTATATAGAGCTCCCTGATATCAGTGTGGATACCAGTGACGGATCACACTTCTGTATCTGGCATTTGATGGATGAGTCTGGGATTGGCCAGTGCCAGGAGAACATTATTAGCCTGACTGCATTGCCTCAGCTCTGAGTCTGGTGGAGGAGGCATAATACTATATGGAAATTTTATTCCTTTAGTACCTATATGTTGTTGCTCCAAGCATGACTTCTCCCCAGTGCACACAACAAGTTCCATAAAAACATGAAGGAGAAGTCTGGTGTCAAGGAGTGTGACTAACTACACAGAACATGGACCTCAATCCCGTCCAACACCTATGGGATGAACTAGAATGGAAACTGTAAGCCCAGCCTCACCTCAAATAGCTGACCTCACGAATGCTCTTATGGATGAAGTGACAAAAATTCCCTCAGACACACCCAAAATCTTGTAGAAAGTCTTCTCGGAAGAGCAGATGTTCTTATACCTGTCTCTATATTAATACCTATGGGTGTAGTATGGGATGTCCTAAAGCTCCTGGAGGTGGACGGGGACCAATACTTTTGTTTCAATACTGTAGAGATAGACTACTTACAAAAAGTTTTAGTTACTGTGTTATAATATCATGCAAGTAGGGCATTTAAGTAGTAGCATACAATGGTGATTTCCTCATCTCAAAAAATGTATTGAAACAAAAACCAACAACAGTGGTGGGTATACCCCAACAGAAATGTCAGGGTCTCAATAACTTGTCATGTGCTCTTGAGCATCAATTACAGCTTGAGAACAATGTCTAATACTCAGTGGCGGTCTTTGGCACCAAGCACCCCAAGCGATCGCTTGGGGCCCCCAACATCCAGGGGGGCCCCCACGCCCCGCTCTTGTGCTCAAGACCGCTGGAGAGGGCCGCTGCCCCGCTCGCTGGTGCCATCTGAACTGTAACTATGAGCACTCGTAATGAGTTACATGCAGCAGCACTGACAGGGCGGGAGACATTGGCCCCCTTCCTGTCAGTTTTTTCCCTGCGGTCACAAGTGGCAGCTTTGTCCTTGTGGTGCCGGCGCTCCAGTGACATCACTGGAGCATCGGCGCCAGGACAAGGGGAGTGCGGCCTCTTGTGATCGCAGGGGAAAACTCTTCCTGCGGCCCCAAGAGTGAAAAGAAGAGGAGACGCCTGGACCCAGGTGAGTATAAGTGTTTGTTTTATTGTGTTATATACTATATGGGAGGGGGAGCACACAGGGGTCTGTTTAACTAGGGGAGCGCACATCGGGGGTCTATATAAATGGGGGGAGCACACAGGGGGGCTATATAACAGGGGGAGCACACAGGGGGGCTATAGACTACTGGGGCTTCACAGAGGGGTCTATATACTACTGGGGGAGCACACAGGGGTCTATATACTACTGGTGGGGCACACAGGGGGTCTATATACTACTTGGGGCAGCAGAATGGGGTCTATATACAACTTGGAGAGCACACAGGAGGTCTATATCCTAGTGGGGAGCACACAGGGGGGCTATATACTACTGGGGGAGCACACAAGGGTCTATATACTACTGGTGGGGCACACAGGGGGTCTATATACTACTGAGGGAACATACAGGGAGTCTATATACTACTTGTGAGGCACACAGGTGGTCTATATATAACTGGGGGAGCACACAGGGGTCTGTATACTACTGGGGCAGCACACAAGGGGTCTATATAATACTGGTGGGGCACACAGGGGGTCTATATACTACTGGGGGAACCACACAGGGGGTTTATATACTACTGGAGGAGCACACTGGGGTCTATATCCAAGTGGGGGAGCACACAGGAGGTCTATATCCAAGTGGGGGAGCACACAGGAGGGCTAAATACCCCTGAGGGAGCACACAGGGGGCCTATATACTAGTGGGGGAGCACACAGGGGGTATATACAACTGGGGGAAGCACACAGGGGGTCTATATACAACTGGGGCAGCACACAGGAGGTCTATATACTTCTGGGGGAGCACACGGGGGGCTATATATAACTGGGGGAACACACAGGGGTCTATATACTACTGGGGGAAGCAAACAAGGGTTATATACTACTGGGGGCAGGACACAAGGGGTATATACTATTGGGGAAGCACACAAGGAGTATATATTACTGGTGTTAGCACACAAGAGGTATATACTACTGGGGGCAACACACAGCGGTCTATTGTTTTGGAACGCATGTCGAGGGGGGGGGGGGGCCCAGACATAACTTAGCTTGGGGCCCCAGAAATGCCAAGACCGCTCCTGCTAATACTGACCACACGTCAGCCTATTGTCAGCTGAGGCATGGCACCCCACTCTTCTTGAAGGGTGACCCTCAGGTCATTTATGTTCTCGGGTAGAGAGTTATGAGCCTCTTCACGGCAACTCAGCTGATCTCATAGGTTTTCTATGAGATTAAGGTCTTGAGAAAGTACAAGCCACTCAATTTGAGGTCCTCCAGTCTCCACCAGTCATTCCCTAATGAAGGTGACCTCAATGAGTTGGAGCATTGTCGTCCATGAAGATGCAATGAGGCTTGTTGTGTTGTTCATACAGAGACACAATGACTGAATTAATGATGTTAGTCAAGTAGTACGGGCTTGTCACTCTACCATCTGTACAGTTCTGTATTGACTAGACACACCTGTCCTCTACACTGTAACACCACCACAAGCAAAGGCAACTGTAACTGATTCATAGCACTCCTCTTGACGTCTCCAACAGCGTTGGCGGACATCATTTATGAATTGACTTTCTCCAGTAAATGGCACTAAGGCCCACTGGTCCCTTATCCAGAGCGCTTTTCATCCGCCACAGTTGCCTTTGGTGTTGGTCTTACAGTGTGGGCAGGTGCGTGCAGTGAATACAGAATTGCCCTACACTGTGTGAATGGTACAGTGACAAGCCCATACTTAAATAACATCAGTAATCCAGTCATTGTGCCTCCGCAGGAACAACACAGACCTCATTGCATCTTCATGAATGACAATGCTCCAGCTTATCGAGGTAACGTCATTAGGGAACGACTGGGGAAGAACTGGGGACCTCAAATGGAGTGGTCTGCACTTTCTCCAGACCTTAATCTAATAAAAATAACTTATGGGATTAGAGTTGCTGTGTAGAGACTTATAACTCTATACTCCAGAACCTCAATGACTGGAGGGCCGCCATTCAAGAAGAGTAGGATACCATGCCTCAGCAGACAATAACATGACATTTGCAGAATACAGGCCAGCACAATGTTAGCTTTATAATATGTTTTACTGCCACCTGCTGTTGTAACTTAGAAAGACAAAAACAGATTTAATAGCTTTTTTTTTTAATTCACTGAATTTGTCATTTATTGGAATAAAATATTGTATCCTTTGGTTTTATCCATTTAAAATGCTTTTATTATATGCCTTGTTTCTTGATGTCTATTTTGTGTTATTTTTTTATCAATTATTAACTTTTTATGCATAGTAATAAATGATGTAAGTATTTTTATGTATAGTAATACATTATATTCTCACCTTCTCTTAAGTTTTATACAAGTTCTGGTTTTATTTATTGAATAGGTGACGGTTTATTTTATTTTGCTTACATATTTGTTAGTTGTTAAATATTTATGTATTTTTTCTGTTACTTAGTTTTGTTAAGTTTTACAGTAAAATTTTATTCTTTATCACTTGTCAAATTCTCTGTGCATTTGAATGCGCGTATATGTGTGTGTGTTATGTGTGAAATGTGTCTTTGACATGTTTTTAACCTTCTAATTTATGTAAATCTATATGCCTAATAGGTGTGTGCAGTATATACTATATATAGTTATGTATTTTATATATAGCGGCACATAAGACTCTATGATATCAGGTGGTAGTATATGGCAGTTGGTTAACAGATACTGATCATCCATAACATTAAAACCACTCACCTAATGTTAGTTATGTCCGCTTAGAGCCACTAAACATACATAACTATATACAGCACCTGCCAACTCTCCAGACATGTCTGGTTTAGCAACTACTCTTATTTTCCATTAAGACCTATTAAGTTCTGAAGCATCTTGTCTTACTGCTATGCCTTATCTTGTCCCTCTATTAATCCTCTTGGAAATGTTATAAAAAGGGCCACTCCGGCGTGAAAAATCTTTTAATATACTGCTGCAGTTATATAATGAAGAAGCTAGTCTTACCTCACCACACTCCCCCTGAGTCCTCCTGCAGTGTCTCCAGGTCCCCCCGCTGAACAATCCTGCTGCCACTTCCAAGACAAACTCATCTCAGCAGTGACAGCTCGCTCATCCAATCACTGACTGGGACGGGATAGCGCTGAGGCCAGTGATTGGCTGAGCTGGCTGTCACTGTCGAGTGCATCTTGGAAATGGCAGCTGAATCATTCAGTGTGGGAACCGAAGACGTCACAGTAGGACACGAGGGAGCGTGGTGAGGTAAGAATAGCTTCTTTATTATTTTCTATAGAACTGCAGCACTATATCAAATGTTTTCCCCACACTGGATTAAACAAATGAGGAAGGAGGAGCCTGAGGTGTCCTTGTCATTATTACCTAAATGTTGATATCTGGATTGGAAATTACATTCTTTTTAACCCACAAAGGCCATATTAGTGTCATTGTACAGGAGAGCTTGCCATGCTCACTAGATTATCTAAAATAATATTCCTTTATATTACTAAGAAAATATCATATGGCTGTCATCTCCTGCAGAGCCTGCATAGGATATATCAGTGCCAGTATTATACTAGCCCCTACTGAACCAATGTCAGACCCAATGCACATCATGTCATTTCCTACAGAGATCAGGTCATCCCCTACAGAGGTCATATAACCCCCTGCAGAGGACATATCAGCCACTACAAAGGAGATATCATTCCCTATAAAGGACATATCACCCCCTTCAAATGACACATCATCCCCAAACCCTACATAGGATATATCATCACCTACATAGATCATGTTGCACACTATTAAGGTCATAAAATAAGTAAAAATAAAGAATCCTGTCACTTGTAGTTGTACAGCAGAGTGGATGTTAAAAGCAGTTGTACATTCTCTCCTTGCCCTGTAGAGGACAGTATATAGACATAGACCAGTTATCTGATATCAGAGCAAGATTAGCAGTCATGAGCAATTCAATGAAAAAAGAAGATTCATTGATCAAAATTGAACACTGTTATACACCTCAAGAGCCCTTTACAGGAGATGATTATTGGGACATTTGTTCCCGATAATTTTCCTGTGTAAAAGAGTCAGCTATCAGCCATTGCTATTATTATATATGCATTTGATACATCATATTCATATTTAATGAACCTATGATGTTGGTCCTGATGATTTAATGTATGTTCACCTCATATGACTACATGAACTATTCCTTTTAGGCTTGTTTTATTAAGTTCTATATGTATACACTCCTTGCACACCAAGCTTTATTCCAATGATGGAATCCAACTTCTGTATTTGCAGATGACACTAAACTGGGTAATCACCACAATGGAAGATAATATTACAGATGGCTTTGGGGAAGCCGGAGGCTTGGGCAGAGAAATGGCAAATGAGGTTTAATGTGGATAAATCTAAGGTTATGCACATAGAAATACTATGTATAATTATGTGCTAAATAATAAAACACTAAGTAAAACTGCTTCTGAAAGCATTGGTATTGGTAGACAGTAAACTGAACTTTAGTGATCAGTCAGCCCTATAATATAGTGAGGAAGACAGACAACGGTAAGTGAGGCCGGGGCGGCAGTCAGGTGGCGTCACAAAGCACAGTGAGGGAGAGGGGGCTAGCTAGCTATGCCAGGTCGGGAAAAGGGTGTTGCCAGGGTTTAGGGCTTGGGCTGCTGGGTTGTGATCTCTTCAGCAGGCACAATGATGACATCGTGCCTGCTGGGGAATTCCTCCAGTGGCTGACAGGCTGGAGCCAGAAGAGAGGAAGACCCAACCCTGGATTAGGTCAGTATAATTATTTGTCTAGTTTTTTTGTGTTGGGACAATGCAGGGGGACAATATTACTTTATGGGCTCAGCAGAGGACATTATTACTTTATGGGCACAGCACAGAAGACATTATTGCAATGGGGGTTATTATGTGCTATGCTATTATATACTATGGTGGCAAAGCACATGTGGCATTATTATTGTATGGGGGCACAGCACAGGTGGACATTATTACTGTGGGGGCACAGCAGGAGACATTATTACTATGGGGGCACAGCAGGAGGCATTATTACTATATGGGTACAGGACACAGAACATCATTACTATTTGGGGGCACAACAGGGGACATTACTACTATATGGGTGCACAACAGAGGACATTATTACTATATGGGACACAGCAGGAGGCATTATTACTATATGGGGGCACAGCAAGGGACATTATTACTATGGGGACACAACACAATGGGCAATATTACTATGGGGAAACAATACAGGGAGCATTATTACTATGGGGCACTGCACAGGGGGCATTATTACTATGGGACACTACACAAAGAGCATTATCACAATGGGGACACAGTACAGGGGGCATTATTACTATGGGGGCACAGCACAGGGGGCATTATTACTATGGGGGCACAGCAGGAGACATAATTACTATATGGGGACACAGCAGGAGACATAATTACTATGGGGGCACAGCACAGGGGGCATTACTACTACATGGGACACAGCAGAAGGCATTTTTACTATATGGAGGGCACAGCAGGGGGCATTATTACTATATGGGGGCACAACAGGGGACATTATTACTATATGGGAGACAGCAGGAGACATTATTACTATATGGGGCACAGCAGGGGGCATTATTATTATATGGGGGCACAGCAAGGGACATTATTACTATAGGGACACGTCATAATGGGCATTATTACTATGGGAAAAAAAGCACAAGGAACATTTTTACTATGGGGCACTGCACAGGGGGCATTATTACTATGGGGGCACAGCACAGGGGGCATTATTACTAAGGAGGGCACTGCATAGTAGGCATTATTACTATGGGGGCACAGCGGGAGACATAATTACTATATGGGGCACAGCAGGAGACATAATTACTATGGGGCACAGCACAGGGGGCATTACTACAACATGGGACACAGCAGGAGGAATTATTACTATATGGAGGGCACAGCAGGGGGCATTATTACTATATGGGGCAAAACAGGGAACATAAATACTATGGGGGCACAGCTCAGGAGGCATTACTACTATATGAGACACAGCAGGAGGCATTACTATATGGAGGGCACGGCACAAGGGCAGTGTCTTAGCTATCATAGAGGCAGGGTAGGCAGCTGCTATGGGGCCTGTGCAGGAGGAGGGCCCGGGTGAGAAGGTAAGAGGTGTGTCCTTCTGCTTAACCCCTTATGTACTGCAGTGTGTAAGTGACCCAATGTTTACTTACATGCTGCAACACAATAAAAGGCTTAACAAGCAGAAGACAGAGATCTCTGTTTTACTGCACTGATAACCTCTGACCTCTGTTCTCCAGCTGGCAATCAAGTGGGAAAGGAAAATTTGCAGAGCTCCATGCAGAGGTCATCGGTTATCAGTGCACCGGCAGTAAAGCAGATATACTGCACATATGCGCAGTGCTTTGTGTTGTGCATAGGGGAGGGGGGGGCCCTTAATATTTTTTTGCTATCGGGCTCCATGAATCCTAGCTATGCCCATGCACGAGGGGCATTATTACTTTGGGGACACAGCACAGTGGGCCCAACTACTATATGGATGCACATATGGATGTCTGTAAAAACTCAAAAATGTTTGTCTGGCAGATTATGTGGAGACAGGTTGTGTCTGAAAAAAAGCCTCCATGATGGCTGGGCAAGATAGAGAAGAAAGTGAAAATTGAGCGACTGCTATCAGAGTAGACGTCACTTGTGAGCCATTAGTAACTGTACTATAATCACTTACATGGTGTGCAGGGCCTATGTACCATTGGTGTCTACCTCTAAATGGGTCAGTGTATGGGAATGATACTGGCATTTGTACAGTGGATATTATTTTGTAATGGTATGAGGATAGTAATGGTGGTGGTTAAGGGGTTGTGATAATATTTGCTTCTTACATGCTGGTATTATTGCTCTTGGTATACTGGATTTCAGTTATGGTATGATGGTATTAGTTACTATGTGGTGGTAATGGTTGTGGTAACGGTGAGGTGATCATATTTGTTTCCTATATACAGGTATTATCAGTAATATTGTTCTTGGTGCACTGGATTTTGTCAGTAACTGTGTGATTGTAATGTGGTGTGTACAGTATGGTGATAATATGGTAACGTAATATAGATGTGTTGTTCTGGGGTCACTTTCACACACTGAGCCCCTACAGAACTATGTATTCTGATCTCCCATACAGCATCCAGTGTACAATACACCTAGGATCATACTACAACAGCTGCAAACACTAGAACTCCCAGCATTTACTAACAGACTGCAGCCATCAGGATATGCTGGCATTTGTAGTACATAGGAACAGACAATCCTCTGATAACAGCTGGCACTGTAGATATTTATAGTTAGACCATTAGGGCTGATGGTTGTACCAGGATAAGAAAATTAAATGATAATTATAGCACTGGTATCAGGGTCACCAGGTGTACAGCATGGTATCTTAAGGTACCATGCTGCACACCTGGAGCTAAGTTTCCTTTAATCCAATAGATATATATCTTGGAATAGCTCTCACTAGTGAGAGAGCACTAGGTTTAAAGGGGTTCTCATGGACTTGAGACATCTTGTCCGGAAGTGAGCCGTGGCCGCCTTGATGTGATGTCAGGATGACACATTGGAAGGTGGCTGATGGGACTCACGCGTCTTAGAGTATTGGGGCTGGCCTTCACAACCATAGCCAATCACAAGGGCTGTCCATGGCTGGGAGCGCTGGCCCCAGTACTCTAATTTAGTACTCTAATTCTGTGGCGCGTGTGGCATCCTTTTTTTATACCTTGGTGCACCCCAAACAAATAGTATTCTACAAAATACAAAAAAAACTTAATTCAGTGACTCACAGGTGACGTCTTCTTTGACCCGAGGCATCACTTTCCCTTTCCTCTCCATCTGTCCCAGACCACCCGACCCATAATGTCCCAAACAGTAGTAATTCCATTTTTTGTGTCAGGTGCAGTAAAGTGAGTAAGTATGTGGGTTGCCCCCTGTATGTAAGATCCCCTGCTGTGCTCCCATATAGTAATAATGCTCCCTGTAATGTGCCCCCTTATACTAATAATGCCTGTGTCCCCATAGTATTAATGCCCTGTGCTATATCCTCATTGTAATAATATCCCTTGTACTGTGTCCCCATAGTAATAATGCCTCCTGCTTTGGCTCCATCTAGTAATAATGTACCCGTGCTGTGCCCCATAATAATAATTCCCCCTGTGCTGTGCCCTCATAGTAATAATGCATGCTGTGCTCCTATAGTAATAATACCCCCTGTGCTATGTCTCTATAGTATTAATGTGTGCTGTGCCCCATAGTAATAATCGCCCCTGTGCTGGGTCCCCATAGTAATAATTCCTCCTGTGCTGTGTCCCCATAGTAATAATGCCCCCTGTGCTCTGTCCCCCTAGTAATAATGCCTCCTGTATTGCCCCAACACAAAAAAACAACAACATTATACTCACCTAATCCGGGCAGGAAGCTGATCTTCTCTCTTGTGGCCTCCAGCCTGAGCCATGGGGACAGATCCTGCAGAAGGCACAATGATGTCACATCACTGCGCCTCCTGGAGAGAGAGCTCATGTCCAGGCCCTGGGCTCTGAAACACTGCTGGGTGAGGTTGGGGGGGTACTTAGGCAGGGTGGCGGCACAGAGATAGGTTAGGGGAGGGGAGGGAAGGGCAGTGTCGCTGAACCAGGCAGAGGCCTTGGGGGGGGGGATTTCTCAGTGTGAACCCACCCTTTCTCTAAATCAACACAGTAGGGTTATAGGTTAAACTAGACTCTTGTGTTTTTTTCAACCTCATTATTAACTATGTATGTGATTAGAATCATTTAGAACCGTTATACATAGAACCATTTGAACATAAGTCATTTCTTTCTATTACTATATTTATCCTTTATTAATGGTACTGAATTGTAATCTGGTCTATTTTTAATGTGAATAAGTATTGTAGTAGATTTACTGTCTTTCCTGGGATGGGCACAACCTTTAAGCTGTTTGGTTTTCAGTAATTTGAAACACCATCTTCTGTAACTTAACAAAAGGGCATATATAGACCGCAGAAGGTTATTTATACTGAGATTTTAATAAATACCAGTTGGATAATATCCAAAGACTTCTTTTTTTGTGCAAAATATTGCCTCCTCCGGTGTTTGGTTACCATTGCAATCCACACCTTTCTACTATACTTCTCCAAGTTAATGATGCACACTCACCCAACCATCCAGATGTTGTCAGGGCACAAGGTTTCCAGCAGAACATTACCAAACACAGTGTACCCGCCATCTTGCCTTCTTCCCACAATGCATCCTGATGCCATTTCTTCCCCAGGTAGGTGACACATAAACACCCTGCCATCCACATGATGGAGAATGTGATCTATGAGGACAAATGCCTTGTTCTATTGCTCCAGTACTGATGCACACTGTAGACACTTTTGATTGGGGACAGGGGTTGCATGGGCTACTCAAATTTTCTACTGCTCTAATTTTAGTAAGTGTCATCCATGTGCTCAGATGGTAACACATCACTATGGGTTTTCAATTATGAGTTTATGTAATTATGTTGTTGAATGTAATCTATTGTTCTCTGTTAGAGAAGCACTAAAAAGCTACACCAAGTGTAGTATACTATCATATTTAATTCCTTTCTACCGAGATCACTATTTTATGTCACTTATCTATAGTGAGAACCTTCAAACCTCTCGTTATAAAGATTTATCTTTAGCTTGCTGTTTTCACAGTTCACCACTAGATGGCGGGCTTACAATGCAAATGGATGGCGCAGGAATAATGTTTGCTGGAGAATCGTAGTGGAAACAATAACTCCCATTTTCACTGCTCCTGTAGGGGGCAGAGTAGGAGTTGCATTAGTTTCAGGAGTCTTCATATTGGTTGCCTGAAGAATAAGCGACCTGGGGCAGAACAAGCTAGCTAGGATGCCGATACTTGTAGTTCTACAATGGATGATGGAAGCAGTTGTATACTTTGTCCTTACTATAATCCAGTTTTTCAATATCAGACCAGGCTTAGAATCCATTATCAGAACCAACAAAGCCAGAAGATCCATCAGATAGTACTGTACACCCAATTGTTTATGTTGTTTTAGCTACTAAATGAATATATGCCCCCCCCCCATACAATACCCCCTTACCAAGATGACTGTGGTAAATGTATCAATGTAGCAGAGTTAACCACTTAGCATCTTGCTAAACAGCAACTACTGACTGACTGTGTGCTTTCCTGCCCAGTTGTGCAAGGGTTAACCAGACACCAATGTAGTGATTGGCCGGGTCTGCAGAGTCCCTGAGGACAGTTCACACTCTTATAAGCAGTGACTGGAGCTCCTACCTTGCTCTACAGCCTGGCAGGCAGGGCACAGTCCTCCAAGTGCAGACAAGGCTATAGCAATGCACAGAAGGGGCACAGCTGTGAAGCCTGACTGGCACTAGCTGGCACTGCACAGCTGCTGTCCATGGAAGTGACAGAAGAGGCTGAGCACAGTGGTGGTGGGCAGTGCAATGCCTGGTGACTGGTGAAGCTGGCACTGATGAAGGTGAAGCTGGCAGTGGACAAGGCAGTGGGCAGAACTGTGTGCATTGTGACGCCGGCAGTGGGCAGAGCAGTTCAAGGTGAGCCTGGCAGTGAGCAGTGACTGATAGTGGGCACAGAAGGGTCTGTTGGAGCTGGCACAGCTGCCCCCTGCACACTTCTGGTCCATGTCTTTATGAGTGTCGGGGAGGGAGCAGCACAGGGCATGGCTGAGCTGAAGTCTGTCCCGGCTGATGCCTACATGTCCCTGGCACAGTCCTATGGGCAGAGCTTCTATGGAGCTCTCCGCGGTGCTGAAGCTGCGCGCAATTACGCAGGAGGAGCGCCGGTTCTAGACTTCACCCCGGGCTCCAGGGACAGATCCGGGGACAGCAGCGACGACCAGACCGGCGACGACGACGACAGCTTCGACCCCAGCAAGGGCTGCCCAACCTATGACAACGAGGGCAAACTTACCGGCAAGAAACCCAAGGAGCAGCGCTCCCTGAGACTGAGCATCAATGCCAGGGAGAGGAGGAGGATGCACGACCTCAACGATGCCCTGGATGGACTCAGGTCTGTTATCCCCTATGCCCACAGCCCTTCAGTCAGAAAACTGTCCAAAATTGCCACCCTGCTCCTTGCCAAGAACTACATCCTCATGCAGGCCCAGGCCCTGGAGGAGATGAGGAGGCTGGTGGCCTATCTGAACCAGGGACAGACTCTCAGCAGCTCCATCACCTCTTCTTCCTTGGCTCCATTTGGACAATCTTCAGTCTATCCCTACCCTGGAACAAATGTGCCCAGCGCCCCCGACAAGTGCTCAGCCTTCCCTGCTGGCACCTCCAGCCTGTGCAAACACTGCACAGACAAACCTTGATGGATCTTCTACTGTAACCCATGCCCAGGACTCCAACCCCCATCATTGTCCCATCATCTGCTCAGGACTCTCTTGGTAATAGTTCTCCCTGGAGACTGTGGGTTTGGTGGTTTGGGGGGTCACCATCATCATCATCATCATCATCATTATGACCACAACAGGGGTTGTCCATGCATTGTAGGTGCAGAGACATCTGCTTAGATCGGTCCCATCAAGCGACATTGTCTGATATGATTGGAAAGAAAATATCGGTAATAAATCGGATGTCAATGAAAGAAAGTTTGGATCTTTGCTTTCTTCTGTGGTTCATTGTGCTTTTAGCTATTAGCTTCCACTAGGGATGATGAGGATGATGGTGGTTATAGTCTTGATGATGGTTTGGATCTAGCCAAGGAACCCTACTAATATAGTCACCCATTCTCCTAACCATTTACAACTATATGGCAACTTTCCTGGTTGCTTACTTCCAGGATGCCAGCAATTCTATAGAACATATTCACACATATGCATATGAATTAGTGATTAACTCTATTTATTTAGCACTTTTACTACAGGTGTCCACAGAGTGCGGTTTTATTGGGAAAATAGGGTGTAAAGTCTTTCCCATAAACCTCCTCTCACTTTATGATCCACTCCTGACATTGGTTTAAAAACTGCATCAAAACTGCAAGTGTGAATGCATTCCAACATGCAGCTGTTCCAGTTATTATTAGTACTATTAGCACTAGTACTGTAATATTACAAAGGTTTCATGTCTGCAGTCTGTCTATTAGACATAGATATGTAGCAGAGATGGGTTTGTCATGTGCTAAAATGTGCCATGACATCACTATGTGCTACAGTGCACAAAAATACACATGTACTTAACAAAATCAGCTCTGCTGCCCATGTGGTGCTCAGATCTTAAGGACAATCATAAGACGGTCTATATTACTATGCTGTTTTTTTAATTGACTACCAGTAAGATGGTATGTGTCATGACAAATTCCACTCAGTTGTGTCAGTACATTACGGGATAGGGTATTTATGTTACTATGTGTTTTTTCTCACCCTATTAGCTTTACTTTGCAATAAGAAAAATGTACATGACAAATTTAGCTCTGCTACATCTTAAATGCTTTTGGATGAATATTCAGTGAGAAGATGTTAGTATAACAAGTGCTTGCAGTGTTTCTAATCTAAATCTTTAAGGTTTGGTGTATTTTCAGATGCAGCAGAGCTGAATTATGACACTGTGGGTTAGTAAATTGGGAAGGGAAAAAATATCAAAAGAACAGGTAAATTACAAATTAAGTTCTGCCACTTCTATATACAGAAAGTGCACAGATGCAGCAATGTTGGGTTTTCTAGAAGTAGTGGAGCTGAGTTTGCCCATTGTATCAAAGCCAAGTATGTTAGACAGATTCAGCCGGATGTCATTTTTACACCCTGTAAACAGATGCAGTCAAGCTGTGTTTGTCACCTGGCATCTTAACATGTGCTGTCTGTGGTTTCCATTAGACTACAGGTAAGCCTGCTGCAATACCTTACGTCATTAAAAAAAGGAATAACTGTTCAGCTCCGCTATATTTGTGTCATTATGTATCATTTTATGTATAGGCTAGGTTCACACACTGAAAATAAAGGTAAAATACAGCTATAATTTTAGGGTAAAAAAAATACCTCAGTGTTTTTATTATAAGGCTATGTTCCCACACAGTATTTTTGCTCAGTATTTTAGTGAGTATTTTGCAACCAAAGGCAGTAGTGGATTGAAAACACAGTAAGGCTCTGTTCACACACTGTTGAAATTGAGCGGATGGCCGTTATTTAACTGCAAATAACGGCCATTATTTCAAAACAACAGTCATTATTTTAAAATAACGGCCATTATTTGCCTTTATATGGCGGCCATCCACTCAGTTTCAGCAGTGTGCGGACATAGCCTTTCTGTGTTTTTAATCCACTCCTGGTTTTGGTTGCAAAAATACTGTGTGGGAACATAGCCTTATAACGTGCTTTATTGAAGTCAATAGGAAATTGGATGGTAGTGCTCACACTGTATAGAATAACAGCTGTAGTTAGTTACAACAAACTTTATTATTATTACTTTTTTAATCTGAAAAATACGAAAGTTTTTCGATGTCTTTTTACACATTGCTTTATTTTAATTCATAATTGTGATTGTACCTTTTATTAGCATTTATTTTACTGTATGGGAACTAAGTTATATAGTCAATAAGGTATATGACATCCAGAACATAAAACATGCCCCATATCAGTTCATGTGGACAAACTAAAGTGCAGTAATGTTGGGAGAGAACCACTGGTCCACATGGGCGATGGTGTTACCTCTTATTAGGGTATATACACTCACCGGCCACTTTATTAGGTACACCATGCTAGTAACGGGTGGTCTTCTGCTGCTGTAGCCCATCTGCCTCAAAGTTGGACGTACTGTGCGTTCAGAGATGCTCTTCTGCCTACCTTGGTTGTAACGGTTGGCTATTTGAGTCACTGTTGCCTTTCTATCAGCTCGAACCAGTCTGCCCATTCTCCTCTGACCTCTGGCATCAACAAGGCATTTCCGCCCACAGAACTGCCGCTTACTGGATGTTTTTTCTTTTTCGGACCATTCTCTGTAAACCCTAGAGATGGTTGTGCGTGAAAATCCCAGTAGATCAGCAGTTTCTGAAATACTCAGACCAGCCCTTCTGGCACCAACAACCATGCCACGTTCAAAGGCACTCAAATCACCTTTCTTCCCCATACTGATGCTCGGCTTGAACTGCAGGAGATTGTCTTGACCATGTCTACATGCCTAAATGCACTGAGTTGCCGCCATGTGATTGGCTGATTAGAAATTAAGTGGTAACGTGCAGTTGGACAGGTGTACCTAATAAAGTGGCCGGTGAGTGTACATGTGATAAGGGAATTGCAGTTGAAAATTTTGCAAAACTAAAAACTTTGACCACAACATAAGCGCCTCTTCCCCATGAGAATGGGTCCTGAGATATTATATTAGTATGATTAGACTGATATGAAAAAAGAGAGGACTCTGACCTCATAAGCTTATAATGTAAATGGTAAATATAAGGCAGAAAGATATGAGATAGATAGATAGATAGATAGGAGACGGATGGATAGATAGGAGATAGATAGATAGTAAGATAGGAGATAGATAGAAGATAGATAGATAGATAGATAGATAGACGTAAAGATAGATAGAAGATAGATGTGCAGAAAGGTCATAGCGGAGTCGGAGATCTGGTCAAAAAGCAGCCCTTTCCTTTATTTAAAGCCACTGGCACAGTGCAATGTTTCGGCAGTATTGCCTTTACCAAGCATGTGATGCAGGTTTCTATATTTATGTGCACAGAATGACAGGGACTGGTTAATTAAAAAATGTATATGTATACAATTACACTTATACTCAGCCCCATAAAGAAGTCTATTGGTTCACCAAGTATTAAGCTTGTATTACTTTTATTATGCTCAGTAAAGGCAATACTGCCGAAACATTGCACTTTATATAAATTGAGTGGCTTTAAATGAAAGAAATGGTTTATTGAGCAGATCTCTGACTCTCTGACAATATTCTGGTGCTGGCTTCCCCTCTTTTCTACTGGATAGACAGATATAGCACTCACATATAGTGGAAGTAAGTCGGATGGCGAGGTTAATCCCATCAATGTGAAATCCGTTAGCATGCAATTCACATTAATAGAATAAAACTCCTCATCTGATTTACTGTCACTATATCAGAGCCTTGGAGCCAGTCTATCACGCTAGCAACTCTTAAAGTCAGTGGCGCAACTCTGCAGATAGATAGATAGATAGAGAGATAGATTTTTAGAAGTTTTTGCAGTGACGTGACATAGATGGGAGTAGTACTGCGCACCTTACACTTGTATCACTAGAACTTTCCAGTTTAACCAATGCAGCGTCACCACATTCATGTTTTCCGCAATACAGAGACATTCTTATTGCTGCAAACTTATGCACCTCAAGAGTAAAACAAAGTAGTAGATGTAGTAGCAGTGGGTTTGTCATTTATCCCAATGTTTCGTTACCTACGATTGTGACTCATGATGTCCGTCCAAACATCCATATGACAACCGCTTCAACATGTATACCCGACCTGCCGCTTGCACCAGGAACCTTCTTGTAGCACTTGAGATGAGATGGTAGACTTTATAGCAGTCACTGGAGCCCACTGTGTGTTCATTAGCAGCTCCCGGTTGTGTCCAGGGCCCAGGGCAGGGACATGTCTCTCTGGATCTGTCACACACCCAGGGTGGGACCAGTTAAGGTTATTAAATCGATTTGCAGAGCTGTCTTCCATCCTGTGCTAATTGGAATAAGAAGGATTGGTCCTGGAACCTGATTCTTTTCTGGTATTTAATGACTAATGAAGACGTTACTGAGGCGTCTTAGACCGGTGGAGGAGACAACAGTCATTGTTATCATTCTTGACATGTCCCAGGCCTCAGTCTTTGACCTTCTATATAATAGAAATGACATTAAGAGAAAAAGAGCACGAGAGGATAACTTGGTGAACACCACGATTTGTAAGAGCGGAATAATCTTTACGTCCAGCAATAAGGCGGAACAACCATCTAAAATAAGTCAAACACTAAAGATTGCTCATAACCATGAGTCAAGCAAAGGAGGAGCCCTGTAATATACTGAATGCAAAAACAGAACTTCCAAAGCTTTATATAAGAATACACTCTGGGGGAGTATACACATGTATTGCAGTGGTCCCAGACAAGTATTATATACTATAATACATGTATTAGAAATAGAGCAAACCTGCTGTATTCCATGAACCTCACCATCTTTTTTCCAAACTCAACTTTCTCAATTTGCATTATGTTGTATTGTGTTATACATGTTTTTGAGCTTTATATGACATCATGGCGCTGTAATATTCTTCCTGGTTTTGGACCCTGAGGGTTGTGCCGTATTACAGGGTTCCCACCTTGCTTGGCTCATTTGTTTCTGAGCAATTTTAAAGTGGACCTGTCGGCAGGAAACATGGGTGTAAATAAACACATGGCTATACAGGGCTAATCATCAGCATTCTAGACATATTTTACCTAACCTCCATTGTCATCTCCAGCCTTTTTGTTAATATGTAAATTAAAGGATACTCCAGAGTCTAGCACAGTGCTCTTTCCTGTCACCTCTGCTGCTCTGGATAGTTACTGACATGGACAGAGGTGGCAGCAGAGAGCACTGTGTCAGATTGGGAAAAATACATCACTTCCTGCTGGACATACAGCAGCCGATAAGTACTGGGAGGTTTACATTTTTTTAAATAGAAGTAATTTACAAATCTCTATAACTTCTTGAAAAAAAATCTCCTGATTACACCTTTAAGTGCCCTTAGGGTGTTTTTTTCAGCATGGCACCTGTTTGTTCCCTATATCTCTATAACACACCCCAGAAGCAGGAGACTAACTGCTATAATGTTCTTATAAACTGTATAGACACAAAAAGGGGATCCTGCTCCACTTTATCTCTATAACACACCCCAGATGCAGGAGACTAGCTGCTATGATGTCTCTATACACTGCACACACAGAAGAGGGGATCCTAACCCCCAATATCTCTATAGCACATCCTTAGAAGCAGCAGACTATAGCTGCTATGATGTCTCCATACACTGCACCTACAGAAGAGGGATCCTGCTGCCCTCTATCTCTATAGCACATCCTCAGAAGCCAGAGACTGACTGCTATGATGTCTCCATACACTGGACACACAGAAGAGGGATCTTGCTGCCCTACATCTTTATAGCACATCATCAGAGACAGTAAACTAGCTGCCTGTCCTCTCCATACACTGCACACACACATAAGAGGGGGTCCTGCTCCCCTATATATCTACGGCACATCCTCAGAAGCAGCAGCATGGAAGACATTATAGAGCAGTACTGAGCTGTATAGGCTGTGAATTAGCACAATAGGTATAACATTTCCCACAAGCTCTTTATCTTGCTGTCTATTGGAAGCTGTAACCTGATACTTCTCAACTACAGTTTTTGCTGAATAAAAGAAATGATGAGGTGGTGTATAAGTGGAGGAAAATATCATTTGGTTTGATAAGATACATTACAGAGTTTCCTATATTTATTTTAACTAATACATTCAATAAATTTATACAAATTTTGTTGAAAAGTTATGGACTTTTTGGGTGTATTTCTCTCTTCATTCATCTTCCTGTTACTTATGATTTCTGTCCCTTCCTTAAGTTACCTCCTTTCTTTTACAGCTTCCTCCCCATTCCTTCTTCAGCTACTTTCCTATGTCTCTATCTTCCTCCTTCCCTTCTTCCTAATTCGTCTGTTGCTATGTCTTCAGCTATCCATCACATTTTTACTAGCACTTTCTCAAGTGTACCAGTCGTTATACATATAATGGTATTTTTTTTTTAATTTCTATTAATAATAAGTCTGATTCATTTTTTACACTATTAACATTGCTATTATTACAATTACTATTTTTATTTTAAATTATTGCTTCTCTATGGGAATGACGTTTATTATTATCATTACAATATTCCTATTTATATGTTTCTATTATGATTATTATTAACAACAATAGTATTATTTGCCTGTTATTATTACATTATTATTGTGTACTTGTATCTTATTGTAGTATTATTATGTGTGATTATTCTGGTATTACAGTGTCTGCAGTCGGCTCTGTAGTCATTGCCCGGAGACGTCTTCCTCGTATTGTGCCTCAATCTGTGGCGTTCTCTAGTGAGCAGCATGACATGTGGGTGGGTGAAATCCATGGCTCTAAGGCCCGCGAGCAAGTGAGGAATTCAAGAGCATTTTTACAAATCTGTGCAATATCTTCATGAGGGGGAAGGATTATAGGACGACAGAGATGTTCTTACAGAGGACTCATGTACAGCAATTCACTAAACACTAATATAATATATAAACCCACAACTTTTGGCTCTCCAGCTGTTGCAAAACTACAACTCCCAGCATGCCTCGATAGCATTTGGCTATAAGGGAATTGCCACAAGAACTGGAGAACATCTAAGAGTAAATGGAAGAAAGGTCCCTATGAGCTTAGAGTCTAAGGCCATGTTCACATGGCGTAAGACACTGGCCGTTCAGTGACCCGGCTGGGTTGTGGAACGGGCAGTACTGCAGTACCGGCTGGATGATCTTCACTTCTAATGAACTGGGATGCAGGGGTATCCATGCGCGCCCACTCCCAATTCGCTGCTGCACACAAAGCAGCCGGAGCCGCATGCTCCATTCTGTGAACTGTCAGGTTCTCTGCAGCCGCTATGCGATGAATAGCGGCCGCAGAAAACTGACATTTTTGTTTTTTCCGGTGCCGCTAGGGATCCCTACTGGATTGTATACTATGGGGGAGATTTATCAAACATGGTGTATTCCTCACAGACTCTTTGGAAAATGAAAGGCGGAATCTGATTGGTTGCTAGGGGCAACAGAGCCAGTTTCACTTTACACCATGTTTGATAAATCTCCCCCTATGTGTATACACCCCAGCCGGGATTCCATAGACAGCAGGACAACGTAAGTTCCGTAGTTATCATGGCCATTGTTGCAAATTGGCAACAACGGCCATGATTATTACGTAACTTACGTACAGTGAACATAGCCTAAAGCAGCACCTGCAGCTGTCAGGGAAAATCACATTACATTGATATATAGAAAGACAGACCTACAGATAGATATTAGATAGATAATCAGAATAAAGAGATATATGTTGAAGCGTAAATGCATTGGACTATGTAACACTATGTGAATATATATATATTTATTTATATATCACTCTGTTCCATATATGATGATACGATGGAGGATGTTTGTATCCTATATATTGTCAGCGCCTTTGAAACATATTTGGCTATATAAGGTTCCTTGAGAGGGGATTGAAATGTTGGTGATGAAGCATATCACGTTTTTGCTTTACTATTAACTAGAGTGCTGTGGTTCATCTTTTATATATTTTTTAGAATGTCCCTCTGGTCCATCCAGTCCGCCCTTATATTATCGCCTCTCTTATTATCTTAGGATGGATATGTTTATCCCTGGCATGTTTACAGGTCTCACTTACCGTAGATTTACCAACCACATCTGCTGGAAGTATGTTCATCCAAGCACGAGATAGAAAGATATGTAGTTAGATATATGGATATATATATGAGATAGATACAAAGATAGACTAGTATTTTATATGGGTTTTAAAAAATTTACTTGACCCTCCGTCCCTCTCCAGTCCTAGAGTAGTTGAATCAATAATAATGGGCAAAGCCCAATCTTACATGGTTTTGCTGGAAGGCCTATACTGAACCAAGTTTTTCCCAAGTATAAGCCAAGGCTTTTTTAGCCCCATCCCTTTATCTAATGACCACCCCCTAAATCATTCTCCAGCCATAGACAGGCCAGGAGGAGACGTTGCGTTCTTTGCCACATTCCTATCTTGCCCTGTCAGTCCTTTCTTGTACATTTATAAGCTTCCCTTCTCATTTCCAGTCTACAAATTAGGCCAGAGGAAGCGATTAGTAGGGATGTACAAGACCTGAAAGAGAAGTCCCTACAGATCCGCTGCCAGGGTCCAGCTACTGTCCAGGTTGTCAATCTCATGCAGAAAGGGATTAAAGAGAAACATGGCAGAAAGCACAGTCCACAAATGTACATGATTAAATGTCCATTAATCCTGCAAAGTTCACTGTTCTGAAAAGTCCCAATCACATAGTGAGGATGAGCTGGACCTGTGATTACAGAAAGTGCGCAGACCTGATACAATTATATGGCGGATTTGTATTGTCTGAAGATTAAGGCATGTTATGTGTCCATCACTGGGTGTGCTACAAACATAGAGCAAGAAATGAGGATAGATATGAGAAAGATAGGAGATAGATAGATAGATAGATAGATAGATAGATAGATAGATAGATAGATAGATAGATAGATTTTATTTTTTTAATTTTTTTTTTACTATTTTCTGTGTCATAAACTTCTCAATCCTTCTTCGGCCGGGCTGTGCAGTTACCTTCACATCCCATCATGCCGCTGGCCGGCAGCCAAAGCCTTTCTGTGCCTGTGATGTGTCTGCTGGAGACATTCTTGGAAAGTCATCTATCTCATCTTCACTTTTAAGTGTTTGTAATACTCATTGGATTGCATTTATTTATCACCATATTTGTTGTCTGTCAGTTCTGATCTGCCGAGCTGCCACATGTCCAGTCTCTGGTTGTCACAGAAGCTGAGAGATTTGGATGTGGTGACCCCCGAATCAGCAGCAATAAAAGAACATGTCCATACACAGCAGATATTAACATCACTGCAGCAGAACGTACCCCTAAAGACCTATGATCACGTAGGTTTTATTAAATACTTTATATAAGCTGTCCTTCCCCCCATGCAAAAGGATAGAAAACATTTCTGTTCCATTGCCTGAAACAAGCTTTTTATTGTGCTACAGATATAAACAGGAATATAACATAATACCTCCTATGTACATGAATGTGACCACAATAACACTGCCCCCTTGTGTACAAGACTATAACTACTACAATACTGACCGCTTATAACTACTATAATACTGCCCCCTATGTACAAGAATATAACTACTATAATACTGCCCCCTATGTACAAGAATATAACTACTATAATACTGCTCCTATATACAAGAATATAACTACTATAATACTGCTCCTATATACAAGAATATAACTACTATAATACTGCTCCTATATACAAAAATATACCTACTATAATACTGTGTCCTATATACAAAAATCTAACTACTATAATACTGCTCCTATGTACAAGAATATAACTACTATAGTACTGCTCCTATATACAAGAATAAAACTACTATAATAATGTCATCATATATAAGTATTATAATACTGCCTGCTATATAGTGCACAGTAGCAGTATTTATATGTTGATATATAAAGTAGATGGAACTGTAATTGCAGAGGGATTCTCATCTTGGTATGTTCTTCTTTGCTTTGCTCGCTCCTGCTCCCTGTCTTCAGTGGGTACCTGTTCCTTCTCAGGATTTCATTACAAGACACCTTATAGGCTTTAGCCCTGTGGCTATAAGGCTCCTTCTAGATGCTGAACTCTTTATGACACCATGTGCAGAGCGGAGGACAGCAGCCCAGTGCACAGCTAACCACAGCGCTTAGATCTGACTGCTGCTACCTCAACGGCAAATCCATCTAGTGATATAGGAGCCCGGAGGTATCACCACAGGACAACACTTCCTGTCTGTATGGTCTGGAAGATCAGTGTTATCATAGGGACACTGAGCTTCAGAGTAGAAAAGCATTGCCTCTTGTCTTTGCAAGTACTATACTAAAAATTAAATGACAACAGATGTCATCAGATATCATTGTTAGGATTGTGGGACACCCACTTATTGCCCGAGCTGTAGGCCCAAGGGGTTTGGGCTTGCTACCTATGCTGATGGGATTTCCATTGACTTCGATGGAACCTCAACATGTGGGGACACATACAATTTAAAAATAACAAAGGGTTAAAAAAAGGGGGACCCCAATCTGAACAGAGTGCCTGCTGCCTTGCACTGACAAAACCAAGCATTGCTGCTAAATTAGAGGCTGCTGTACACTGGGAACCACAGTCGCGCCTGCAGTAAGTTATCCACACTGAGCTGCTGCACCCCCTCCCCCCATAACTACACTGATCCATTGTGACGCCCAGCAGCCTTGTCGGTCTTTATAACACTCTCTTTGGGTGGGGGTGGGGGGGTCATTACCATCTCAGCTGCTTGTATTTTGAATGGTAGGATTGGGTGATTGGGCTGCATACTGCCACCAGTCTCCTAACATATATCAACTGCACCCTCCCCCCCTCCATTTTAAGGGCCGCTACCCTTAATGATGCTGGCTAAAAAAATGCTGCAGTAAATGATATCTATGACACCTATGGCTCTAGATGGTCCTTAGATCTGATCTGTCATACAAAGTAGGATCATGGGGGCACAGGGGTTTTGGACTTTCTGTGACTCCTGAAGGACTTTGCCCCTCTGCCATTTTGTCTCGCACCTCCCTCCTAATAGTCTGTAAGCTCATGCATGCGAGCAGGGCCCTCACTCCTCATGTATGGATAATTATATGTAGATCTCTGTAATGTCTGATTTTTGTCTATGTATGTACCCCCAGAATTGCTGCGGAATCTGTTGGTGCTATAAAAATAAAAAATATTATTATTAATTATTATTAAGTACACAGGCTGATAACAGGGGGCAATAGATTAGTAGTGCACTTATTTTATGCTGATGTACTTTATAACTGATTTCATTTAAGTTCCTAATAGTTTTCAAGGTCTGTTATTGCTGTCAGTACAATAAAGCTCCATGAGGCAGTCAAAGTAATCTATATTGGCCTATAGTCTCCATAACATACTGCCATCTAGAATGTATATAATAGTGCCCTCTGTGATGACAATATAGTAGTATGATAGAGAGTCATGTGACCCATGTATTACCCATATATAATGACACCATCCATTGTGTCCATGTAAAAGTATCATGATAGTGCCATTCCCCTTTCCCCCCAAGATAATATATTTTTAAGTGGAATTTCTAATTAAGCATCTGTGAGTGATAGGGGAATAAGGAACATAGCCTGTAAGAGATGGGGATAATAGGAGCAGTATGAGAGATTTAGCAGTGGCAAGGAGTAGTCAAGAGATTGGGCATCAGGAGCAGTCTATAAGAGATAATGCAAAGAGATCAGTCTGTGAGAGATGAGGCACAAGGAGCAGTCTGTGACAGATGATGCATAGGGAGCAGCCTGTAAGAGATGATGCCTAGGGAGCAGTCTGTGAGAGATAATGCATAGGGGGAAGTCTGTGAGAGATGATGCATAGGGAGCAGTCTGTGAGAGATGAGGCACAAGGAGCAGTCTGTGAGAGATGATGCATAGGGAGCAGTCTGTGAGAGATGAGGCACAAGGAGCAGTCTGTGAGAGATGATGCATAGGGAGCAGTCTGTGAGAGATGAGGCACAAGGAGCAGTCTGTGAGAGATGATGCATAGGGAGCAATCTTTGAATGGTGAGGGAATTAGGAGCAGTCTGTAAGAGATTAGGGTCTAAAAAGCAACCTATGAGACATGGAATATAAGCATTAGCCTAAGAAAGATGGGGGTATAAGAAGCAGCCTGTGAGAGATGGAGGAACATGTAGTTGTTGATGATAGATGCATGTGGCATGTCAAGCTGTCTCTGCGGATTAGGGTATAACAAGCTATTTGTGAAAATGGTAACATTAGAACCATCTAAGAGAGTAGAGGCAAAAACAGCCGCCTTAGAGAGAAATAACATGATGACCAGTCTGAAATGGGTACAAAGAGCTGTCTGTGGAGAAAGGGAACATAAGAAGCAGTCTTTAAGGTATGGCACATAGGCAGAAGTCTGAGAGCGATGGGGCTTAAGAAGCAGTCTGTGAGACATGAAGGTATAAGGAGCAGCCTGTAAAAGATGATGGGGCATAAGGAGCAGTCTGTGAGACATGAAGGTATAAGGAGCAGCCTGTGAGAGATGGGGCATAAGGAGCAGTCTGTGAGACGTGTGGGTATAAGGAGCAGCCTGTGAAGATGGGGCATAAGGAGTAGTCTGTGAGACATGTAGGTATAAGGAGCAGCCTGTGAGAGATGGGGCATAAGGAGTAGTCTGTGAGACATGGAGGTATAAGGAGCAGCCTGTGAGAGATGGGACATAAGGAGCAGTCTGTGAGACGTGTGTGTATATATATATGTATGTGTATATATATATATATATATATATATATATATATATATATATATATATATATACACCAACACCGTCACAGAATACAGGCAGTGTTATTACCAGGAATTCTAGACCTGTCTCTGCCTCTCACATTTTGGTGTCATGAGTTACACGCTGGCTGCTCTCATCCTGGAGGGGGAATAATACATGAAACAATGGAGAAAATGAGAATCACCCTAGTGGAGTTATAAGGTCAGCCAGCCATTGGTGACAAAAGCCGTTCTGTGTGATGAGGAAGAATCAGAGCAATCACAAAACCTGCTGACAGAATCCACCCGCAGACCTCATCAGTGTCCTGGGAATATTCTAGAAATTACTATGACAAATACCACATTGTATTAAATGTATATCTGTTAGGAATGTGACTTTGCGCTCCTCGGTCTGTGCCAGGCGGCCGAGGAAGCGCTGAATTTTTGTCTGTGTTTGCATAGGAATTGTGTCTGAACTGTGTTTTACTTCAGCCACACCTGCCTTGCCTGTGAGACTTCTGGCAGTGCAGGGGTTACTGCACTGCTAGGTCTGTTCAGCTGAGCTTGGTGCTGGAATCAGGGCTGCTCCAATCAGCTGCTGGACCTAAGCTCTTACCCTGGATAAAAAGCAGTCAGATCCTCAGTTCCCCGCTGGCTATTAGTTGT
Source organism: Dendropsophus ebraccatus (assembly GCF_027789765.1). Lineage (NCBI taxonomy): Eukaryota > Metazoa > Chordata > Amphibia > Anura > Hylidae > Dendropsophus > Dendropsophus ebraccatus. The sequence goes on along the minus strand of NC_091467.1, from coordinate 53,346,144 downwards.
CACTAGTCCCAGCTCCCCTGCTCCTTTCCCAGCGTTCCCTGTCCTAATCCCCTTGCTATTGCTCTGCCCGTGTTCTGACCTCTTGCTTGACATTTGACTATCCGCTCTCCTTCTGATTTTGTACTGCGTTGTCTGTTTGGTTTTGACCCTGCTAGTTGACTATCCTCTATTGTGTTTTGTTTGTCTGTCTACGTTTTGTGTATTCACCTACGCAGTGTAGGGACCGACTCCGTGGTTGTCCGCGACCGTTTAGGGTCGACCGAGGCAAGTAGGCAGGTGACAGTGGGTGGGTTCAGATCTAGGGTCACTGTCTCTTGTCTTGTCTACGCCTGCCAGTCCTGACAATATCATGCACTATATACAGTATGTTCAATGTCTAATGTACATCTTCAAACTACAGTATTTATCCAGACTCTGCTGGAGCCCTATACAAAGGGGGACGTGACTGCGTGACTGTGGGAGGTGGGGAACCTAAAGATCCTGCAATTTTGCTGGTATTGTAGTACAGATATAGACACAAGAACCAGGAAGTAGTAGTACATCACTCCAGAGTTGCACTCACTATTCTGCTGGTGGGGGTCACTGTGTACATACATTACATTAAATTACTTATCCTGTACTGATCCTGAGTTACATCCTGTATTATACCCCAGAGCTGCACTCACTATTCTGCTGGTGGGGTCACTGTGTACATACATTACATTACTTATCCTGTACTGATCCTGAGTTACATCCTGTATTATACACCAAAGCTGTACTCTGGGGTATAACAATGTCTGTGACATCAGGCACTATGATACCTGGTGTATAGCCTTTGGTGCCACACAACAGGTACACCTATAAAGATAAATGGGGCACAGTATTAGGGGACGTGTCAGGTAACTGGAGGATGAACAGGTCCCTTGCAGTACTAAAGTTTCTTGCAGGGTGGTTGGTCCATGCAGACAGGACACACTAATCCCTTCATGTATGTGATGAGCGCTTTGCTAATTAAAGATGTTGGCACGCGGGAGCGGCCGGGGATCGCTGCCTTTTAATGAGGATGTTGTAGGGTGATTTAGGTCTAATTTTCTGCTTAATAAGGCTGGTATAAAAAGCTATTTTCCTGGCACGGGAGCCCTGGAAGCTCGTTCATTAGGGGTGACAGTCGCCCTCCCCTCCCCCTCCCCGCACAGCCAAATCTTCCGTTTAATTAATATTTTGTTGGGCAGCTCCAGTGATAGACGAGGGACGGCGGATGAAGACGTTTCAAGGACATTAAGTTCATTAAGCGCCTCTGCTCGCTATAAGGTTTCCTTTCAACCCAATGCATTTCTTAAGGTGTCATCCCAAGGTTCCCACCACTGTCTCCTCCGAACTCCATAAATAATCACTAATGGTCATTAATGATGATTTGTACAAAATCCATATATCATTTACTAAATACTTTCTATGGGAGTGCAGGAAAGTAAAGCAGGGGAGTGAACCTAGAGGGGAGGAACCTATCACCACCTCCTCCACCTCTGTCTAATATTAGAGACAATGTAGGGGCCCATACACGTCTATTATTAATGACAATGTTGGGGCCCATACACGTCTATTATTAATGACAATGTTGGGGCCCATACACGTCTATTATTAGTGACAATGTTGGGGCCCATACACGTCTATTATTAGTGACAATGTTGGGGCCCATACACATCTATTATTAGTGACAATGTTGGAGCCCATACACGTCTACTATAAATGACAATGTTGGGGCCCATACACGTCTATTATTAGTGACAATGTTGGAGCCCATACACGTCTACTATTAATGACAATGTTGGGGCCCATACACGTCTACTATTAATGACAATGTTGGGGCCCATACACATTGGACAGTGGTCCGGTCACTGTATGTTGTATATCTCAAGCAGTCACTAATCTTTATATTATTTGATAAATACATTGTATGTGTGTCTAAAGAAAGGAGAGCAAAATGGCAAAGCGGGGGCATAAACCTAGGGGGAGGGGCCTATCACCACCTTATGGCAGTTTTGGGGCTCATATACATAGGACAGCTGGCCAATGTTCCCAACTACCGCATGTAGATGGGTGGATGTTGGTCACAGGTGGGCGCAGGTGAGTCACCTGTCAATTCTTTCAGCGGCGGTCAGATCCAACATTTACATACCCCTGCTCCCTCTCTACCCCTGATGTGTCTTAAAGGGGTTGTCCAGGATTAGAAGAACAGACCTGATTTAAAGAAAAGAAAAAAAAAACAGTGCCACCCCTGTGTTCAGGTTGTGTCTGTTTTTTTTCAGCTCAGTTCCATTAAAATGAATGAAACTATGTTGAAATTAGTTCTGTTTTTCTGTCCCTGAATAAACCCTTTAAGCATTGCTGTTCACTGTAGATATTGTATTCAATCCGTGAACCAGTAAGCTCAAGATGAATGCACCATGGGACCTACTTAGTTTATTACCAGCCAATGCGATCAGTGTCTCTCCCAGGGGTCATTTATGCATGAACATAATCAACTATCACTAAAGACATTAAAGGTGTTAGAAAAACGTGGCCGCTGTCTTGCAAAAGCAGTGCCACTCTTGTCCTCAGTTTATGGGTGGTATTGGCGTTCAGTCCTATTGAAGCAAATAGAGCTGAGCTGTAATACCACGCACAACCTGAGGATAAGAGTGTCACTGTTTTTGGAAGGAAGAGGCATGTTTTTATAATCCTGGATAACACCTTTAAAGGCAACTTCACAAAAGAAAAAAAAGAGAAATTTAGGACTGTTCAGAAAACCTATCATTTCCTTTGATGCAAACTAAAAGCCAATTATACAATGTAGTTAATCCCTCCAAGACAGTGATGGGGGACCTTTGGTCCTCCAGCTATTGCAAAACTACATTTTTCATCATACCAGACCAGCCTAAGCTTGGTAGCAGGTTCCTCAACACTAATATCGTTCTGATCCTCCTGGTGCTTGAACAGAATTCTACTGCAGTAAAGACTGACACGGATACCATGGAAAAGGCAGCGTTATATTCCATTCAGAGTGTGTAAAAAGTTGTGTGACAATCATACCACAGGTTAGGCCTTAACCCTTGCACCTCTGCTCTATAACAAGGGGTATATGATAGGCGAGCTTCCCCGTAATCTCAGCAGATATTTCAGTGCGGTTATTTATAATCTCTCGGCTGGCATTTCAATTACAAGAGTCGCTGCCATCATAACAGAGCCAGGATGGGGCGGGAGGGGGAGGAGGACATTATGGACGAGGCTATGATTAATTTTCCCAGTATAATGACCCTAGGTAAATCTTTGCAATTTTCATTTTGTTGAGATTTAATATTAGATCAGGTCAGGTTTTTTTTTTTTTTTTTACTGACCCCATCCCTGTCCCTCCCTGCCCCTGCCGCCCCCCCTCACTCATACGGCTTAATCCCCAACCACTCCGCAGAGTAAACATCTCCTGATGAGGGGCGAGGCCTGGAAGATGAATTTAACATATTAATTCCTACCATCCAGATGGAGGGCGGCATCTGTTCTCATTATGAATATTGGTGTTAATCTCAGATTGCTACCGCCATTACATATATTAAAAATCATAGGTCACCCGGCTTACATGCTGAGGGGACACCAAGGGTCGGGGGTCCCTTCCTGGGAGAAGGTTCTAGGACCTTGCAAGACCAAGACTCCAACATATAACTAAATGAACCATGATACCAACAATAAAAGGCACAACAGTGGGAAAATACTGTCTACTGGTTTGTGGGTGGGGTTTAAAGGGGAAATAAGTGGCAGGTGGGTACAAGTGGGTGGCCAGAGATTTTGTTGGGTCACCTGTTAGCATATAGTATTTAACTCCAATCAGCCCATTTTGGCAATGATTTACCTGAAATTGCGACAGAAATGTATCTAAAATGCAATGTATGAACACAGCCTCAAACACCAGCATGATATTAAGTGAATCATATTTCAAGCAATAAGGGGATACATTTAGGATTTCTGAAAAGCTAGGCAACAACCGCTATGAATACCACCATGGACACGGATGATGAACATGCAATGTTGGAGAACAAGAATTGAAGGGAATCTGTCAGCTGAAATTCATGTTCCAAACTGCTCACACTGTTAAATATCTGTTAGGTCAGGGAGAAACATGGTACCTTTCACATATCCGGCTGTGCTTCCAGGATTTAGAGACATGCTTTCATTTTCTAGCAAAAGGAGTCAAAGAGGCTTTCCCAAGCTCCTGAATAGCTGAAAGCTGTAACACCTTGGAGGAGTTACAGTTTGCTGTACTTCACGAGCTCAGGAAAACATCTTTGACTCTTCATACTATAGTATAAAAGCATTTTTCTACATCTTGGAATCCCAGACAGATATATGAAAGGTACCCTGTGTCTCCCTGACCCAACAGACATCTAACAGTGTCACCAGTTTGGAACATGAATTACAGCTGACAGAAATAATATGGTCCCTTTCTTCCAGAAACTAATTTCCTCAGTGTGTGATATAGCATCTCAGTTCCATTAAAGTGAATGGATTCATGTAATTGCACACACAGGTGTGGTGCTGTTTTTAAAAGACGGCAGTCATGTTTTTTTTTATTCTGAATATCCCCTTTAACTATCTAGGAACAATAGGACCGATATGAACCTTAAGCCGCCCTTAAAGATGTAAGCCCTTCTCAGCTTGTTATGTCCTATGTGTGGTGTAAAGTTCTTCCTTCAGGTTCAGTGGTGATGAAGGTAGTATCCTGTAATTTCACCACTAGGTGTCAGTGTTATTTCTAAGTCTTATTATTTTATGCACAGCTGAAGTTAGGAATGGGTTACTGTTATTGTTGTACCATGTACACACACACAGCCCCTGTGGGAGTAGTTAGTTAGCCCTGTGTGGGAGGAAGTCAGTTCAGTGTATGTTATTGAGTTGGTCAGAAACATGTGTATACAGATGCAGCTAGAGACAACACGTTTCATTACTACTTCTACTATATCTACTATGCAGTGCTAAACACCTAAAGGGAGAAGAGTTTTGGAACATCCTAGCTAGAGATGAGTGAAACTCGAGCATGCTAGAGTCCATCCGAACCCGAACTTTCGGCATTTGATTAGCGGTGGCTGCTGAAGTTGGATAAAGCCCTAAGGCTATGTGGAAATCATGGACATAGTCATTGGCTGTATCCATGTTTTCCAGACAACCTTAGAGCTTTATCCAATTTCAGCAGCCCCAGCTAATCGAATGCCGAAAGTTCGGGTTCGGATGGACTCGAACCCGAACCCGGTTCGCTCATCTCTAATCCTAGCCCATGCCGAGAAACCACTCTACAAGGTGCAGGGCAGTATCCTGATACAAATGAGAAACTAGCCTGGACAGGACAAAGTTACCAGAAGGTCTACGTATCCTATCTTACAGTGCAGGTAACTCAGACCACCCAGAAACTTAGGTTCACCCAGCTAACCACAACTGGGGCTTGTATCACCCTAGGAGGACAAGTCACTCGACACTGTAGGGCAGAAGGTGGTCAGACTGAAGTCTATACACAGGTACAAGTAAACTTCTCACAAGTATTCTCTCAAGTTCCGGGAGAGTACATTGCTACATTGGGTTGGGACTCCCTTGACAAACTTCTCTCTTCTACGCTACTCTACTCTACTTTCAACTCTTCAAGCACCGCTACAATTACCTCTACTATACTACACTACTTCAGCATTTTCTCAGCACAAACAAATTTAAGCACTATAGTCTGTGTAGAGATTTATCTAGTTGCTGCAAAAGTGTATTTTACTACTAAGAGGCTGCACAGTAAAGCTGGTATATATTTATATCAATGGGACTCAGTCACCCTTTTCTACGCACCAGCACCCATACACACTAGCCACACACCTTGGGTTATTTTTCCCCTTTCTGTGGGTGGCAGTACTGATAGTCCAGGTGGGTCGGTTGGGGAACAGTACAGCCAGCCACAATACAAAGCAGGTACTACCATCATACCTGTGTGGTGGATTAGCACTGGCGTCACAACAATACCATCTCTGGCTGAGCTGTACAACAAAACCGACCAACCACCACAGAAGTGGCGTCACTAGCAACACCTTAGCAGGTCACCGGTCGAGTACCACACATGCATAAGATTCTGAAAAACAGGGGGTCCTACTGCTGGGACCACACTGATCCCAAGATTGCATCCCTGTTCTCTGGATCGGTGGGTGTCCTGGTGGTTGAACCCCCATATGGAAAGAGGATAACAATCTGAGATGGCAATACCCCTTGTGTATGGGTATAGTTTGTATACTAATTGTAAGTGTGCATGTCTGTAGGAACAATTCCCCTATTTGCCCCTCCTATGGGCATCTTCATAGGTGGACTAAAGCCTATAGTCCCTGGTTATACAGTAGCTGAGCTATACACACCCTGGAACTAAGGATGTCATCTGCACAAGTACATTGTACCAAACCCATCAGCTCGGACTGGGAAAGGGCAGGTTTTACCCTCTAAATTAGGATGTTTACATCCGCTGATCTGGAAAAAAGCAAGGGCAGATATATGGCTGTCATATAGTAAGATTATCTCTGTTTGCCAAAGCAACCAATCACAGCTCAGCTTTCAAGTCTCACATTACTCTGGTAAAATGAAAGCTGAGCTGTGATTGGTTGTTATGGGCAACAGAGAGAATCTTACTACAAGACTGCACCATAGAGTTGTAACATATATAGTAGGGTTGAGCTTCTTAGATATAGCAGAGCTAAGTTGGTTTTTGGTTTACAGAATGTGCACACAAACAGCTCTGCTTCATCCGTATTGTTAAGATTTCTTTGATTCTGTGCACACTATGACATCTTTCTGTACCATTTATAGTCACCGGTGTGCCCATTGACTTGTGCACCGTCCCCCCTAAAATGGGCGCTTTTGGCTTATGGCGAGTCAGTCTGGCAGACAAAGGGTTACGTTATTGCTTTGTTTAAAGGAAACAGATGGATGATTCTTTTAAAAGCCCAACGTATGCAAATCTCCATACTAAAGTGTGCGGGATGTATTTAATAAGAGACCACAGCCTGGGGCCATGATTTACATCCATCTCACCGAGGCGCTGGGCTTTTTATCAGTCAGATGCCTTGAGCGCACAGTCAGTGCGGACATCTGGGGGTCTTTCTATGCTCTTCCCTTACATGCTGCCAGAAAAAGCTCTGCAAACCAGGGGAATTGAAAACAATGTCTTTAAAGCAAACATGGCGTCCACATTTTCTCGCCCTTTCAATTAATTTCATGCCAAACACTTACGGAATTTTCACAGGGTTGACAGTATCAACAAGAACCATTGGTTCACAGGGCAGTTAAAGCTATGTTCCCCTGCATAGATAGCAATGGAGCTGTTCTCTAGACCACTGGTCTCCGCCCTGTGGCTGTCAGGGCATGCTGGGAATTGTAATTTTTCAAAAGACTGGGTGGTACTACACGGGACGATTATCGTTTGAAAAATCATTGGATCGTTTGGATTTGAGCGATAATCGTTTAGTGTAATAGCAGACAAAGCAGAGAAATCATTGGTCATTTAATATAATTTGGACCTATTTTTATCGTTGATCGTCTGCAAATCGTTTGCAGGTAATAAGACGTTGTACGGTCGTTTGCAGTAGCGACGAAGGCAGTAGGGAAGACAGGGCGGCCGCAAGAACGATCATAAGTAATGATCATCATTCCGTGTAATTGGGTGAACGGTTTTAGGTCGTTCACCAAAGCGGTCGTTTGAGATTATTTAACGTTAATCGTTGATCGTCAAAAAATCGCTTCATGGAACAGATTGAGGATCAAAGCTAGACTAGACTATCTGGGTGTCAAAACCTAGTCTAGCCCACACATGATGACACATATAATCCAGCTCTTGACATCATCGAGACCAAGTGATGTCATCCGTGGGCAAGGTATAGGTTTTGCTTAGGATCCCTACACTTTAACCACAGTCTTCCATATGTTTGTAATATAATTTCACCTTTGTGTAATAGTAAAGGTGAAAGGCAACAATCATCCGACATCCGAGTGTTATGTGCCTCCTCATGTCTCCTCTGAATCAGCCCCTGTAATAGGGGCTTAATTGTAGTATTATTATCGGTAGAGAAGTCATAGGTAGAGAGCCCTTTTTGGAAATAATCTCTTTCTGATCAAAATTTATAAAAAAAAATATTTATATATATATATATATATATATATATATATATATATATATATATATGCAGGGGCGTAGCTAATGTCTCCAACTTGGGCCCCCCCCCCTCCTTTCACGACCAAGTGATGCTATTGGTGTGTGTATATATATATATATATATATATATATATATATATATATATATATATATATATATACACACACACCAAGACAGATATTACCACTAACACCAGCATATTGGAAGAGAAAGTATTATCACCGTACATATTACTGCCATACTGTTACCGACCAAATCCTGTATACTGAGACCTATATTACCAGTAATACCAGTATATAGGAAGGAAACATTACTGCCACACCACAACCACTACCATCACCACCATATTGTTACTGACCAAATCCAGTATACTAAATCACCTCATCCAGTCATATAGAGGTGGCCCCAGCTCTACACAGGCTCTATACACCATATACATTACAGTGCAGATATATCAGGTGACTCACAGGGGGACGTCTTCTCTGATCGGAGTTCTTCCATTTTCATCTTCTTCTCCATCTGCCCTGGGCCGTTATGAGAACTTCTCCGAGCCACGAATCCACAGAATCTGCCAGACAGACATATTAGTCTCCTCACACTGGCACCATCCTCATCTATATACACACTGCACATCTGTATTGTCCCCTTTACACACTCCTTTAGTGGGTAGCCCTGACTCTATGTGACCCCCTAATAATATATGCCCCCCTCTGTGTATTCCCTCTCCCCCTATGTTGCCCCCCCAAATAGATGGCCCCTCTCCCCCCATGTTGCCCTCCTTATAGATGGCCCCCTCTCCCCCCACCCTCCCTTATAGATGGCCTCCTCTCCCCCCCTCCATATAGATGGCCCCCTTTACCCCCTCCCTTATAGATGGCCCCCTCTCTCCTCACCCTCCCTTATGGATGGCCCCCTCTCCCCCCACCCTCCCTTATAGATGGCCCCCTCTCCCCCTCTCCCTTATAGATGGTCCCCTTCCCCCCCTCCCTTATAGATGGTCCCCTTCACCCCCCCTCCCTTATAGATGGTCCCCTTCACCCCCCTCCCTTATAGATGGTCCCCTTCACCCCCCCTGCCTTATAGATGGTCCCCTTCACCCCCCCTCCCTTATAGATGGTCCCCTTCACCCCCCTCCCTTATAGATGGTCCCCTTCACCCCCCCCTGCCTTATAGATGGTCCCCTTCACCCCCCCCTCCCTTATAGATGGTCCCCTTCACCCCCCCTCCCTTATAGATGGTCCCCTTCACCCCCCCCCTGCCTTATAGATGGTCCCCTTCACCCCCCCTCCCTTATAGATGGTCCCCTCTCCCCCCCCCCTCCCTTATAGATGGTCCCCTTCACCCCCCCCCCCCCTCCTCCCTTATAGATTGTCCCCTTCACCCCCCCTCCCTTATAGATGGTCCCCTTCACCCCCCCTCCGTTATAGATGGTCCCCTTCACCCCCCCTCCCTTATAGATGGTCCCCTCTCCCCCCCTCCCTTATAGATGGCCCCCTCTCCCCCCCTCCCTTATAGATGGTCCCCTTCACCCCCCCCCCCTCCCTTATAGATGGTCCCCTTCACCCCCCCTCCCTTATAGATGGTCCCCTTCACCCCCCTTCCCTTATAGATGGTCCCCTTCACCCCCCCCCTCCCTTATAGATGGTCCCCTTCACCCCCCTCCCTTATAGATGGTCCCCTTCACCCCCCCCCTCCCTTATAGATGGTCCTCTTCACCCCCCCCTTATAGATGGTCCCCTCTCCCCCCCTCCCTTATAGATGGCCCCCTCTCCCCCCCTCCCTTATAGATGGTCCCCTTCACCCCCCCCCCCTCCCTTATAGATGGTCCCCTTCACCCCCCCTCCCTTATAGATGGTCCCCTTCACCCCCCTTCCCTTATAGATGGTCCCCTTCACCCCCCCCCCCTCCCTTATAGATGGTCCCCTTCACCCCCCTCCCTTATAGATGGTCCCCTTCACCCCCCCCTCCCTTATAGATGGTCCTCTTCACCCCCCCCCTTATAGATGGTCCCCTTCACCCCCCCCTCCTCCCTTATAGATGGTCCCCTTCACCCCCCCCCCCCTCCTCCCTTATAGATGGTCCCCTTCACCCCCCCCCCCTCCCTTATAGATGGTCCCCTTCACCCCCCCCTCCCTTATAGATGGTCCCCTCTCCCCCCCCCCTCCCTTATAGATGGTCCCCTTCACCCCCCCTCCCTTATAGATGGTCCCCTTCACCCCCCTCCCTTATAGATGGTCCCCTCTCCCCCCCCCCCTCCCTTATAGATGGTCCCCTTCACCCCCCCTCCCTTATAGATGGTCCCCTTCACCCCCCCTGCCTTATAGATGGTCCCCTTCACCCCCCCCTCCCTTATAGATGGTCCCCTTCACCCCCCTCCCTTATAGATGGTCCCCTTCACCCCCCCCTGCCTTATAGATGGTCCCCTTCACCCCCCCCTCCCTTATAGATGGTCCCCTTCACCCCCCCTCCCTTATAGATGGTCCGTCCCCTTCACCCCCCCTCCCTTATAGATGGTCCCCTTCACCCCCCCCCTCCCTTATAGATGGTCCCCTCTCCCCCCCCCTCCCTTATAGATGGTCCCCTTCACCCCCCCCCTCCTCCCTTATAGATTGTCCCCTTCACCCCCCCTCCCTTATAGATGGTCCCCTTCACCCCCCCTCCCTTATAGATGGTCCCCTTCACCCCCCCTCCCTTATAGATGGTCCCCTCTCCCCCCCTCCCTTATAGATGGCCCCCTCTCCCCCCCTCCCTTATAGATGGTCCCCTTCACCCCCCCCCCTCCCTTATAGATGGTCCCCTTCACCCCCCCTCCCTTATAGATGGTCCCCTTCACCCCCCTTCCCTTATAGATGGTCCCCTTCACCCCCCCCCCCTCCCTTATAGATGGTCCCCTTCACCCCCCTCCCTTATAGATGGTCCCCTTCACCCCCCCCCCCTCCCTTATAGATGGTCCTCTTCACCCCCCCCCTTATAGATGGTCCCCTTCACCCCCCCTCCTCCCTTATAGATGGTCCCCTTCACCCCCCCTCCTCCCTTATAGATGGTCCCCTTCACCCCCCCCCCTCCTCCCTTATAGATGGTCCCCTTCACCCCCCCCTCCTCCCTTATAGATGGTCCCCTTCACCCCCCCTCCTCCCTTATAGATGGTCCCCTTCACCCCCCCCCCTCCTCCCTTATAGATGGTCCCCTTCACACCCCCCCCTCCTCCCTTATAGATGGTCCCCTTTCCCCCCACCCTCATAGATGCCCCCCTCTTTCCCCCCACCCGTACAGGCTGATAAAAAACAAAACTTAACTCACCTGACAACGCGCTCCCACGTTGATCCTCACTCCTTCGGTCTGTCCCCGGCAGCTGCGCAGCAGCCGGGGGAAGACAGAGTCGGACTCTTGTGACCGCAAGCAAAACAATGCTTGCGGTCACAAGAGTGATTGAAAGGGAGGGCCTTGCGGGGCCCTGAGGGCCCCGCGGGCCCCCCTTTGTGGCGGGCCTGGTCGCGGCGGCAACCCCCACGACCACGGTGGCTACGCCACTGTCCGAAACTATTTCCTTGCCTCCCAGCTTGCCTCCCCCGTGGTCGCGGGGGTCGCCGCCGCGACCGGGCCCGCCACAAGGCCCTCCCTTTCAATCACTCTTGTGACCGCAAGCATTGTTTTGCTTGCGGTCACAAGAGTGATTGAAAGGGAGGGCCTTGCGGGGCCCTGAGGGCCCCGCGGGCCCCCCTTTGTGGCGGGCCCGGTCGCGGCGGCGACCCCCCGCGACCACGGTGGCTACGCCACTGTATATATATATATATATATATATATATATATATATATATATATATATCTGCTGCTTTTATTGTTAATGGACTGTCCAAAGAATTACATTGACTCAGGGCCCAATGCAAAATCTTTAATAGGCTTGCCCACCAAAGAGTATTACTATAGAAGATGCAGAGGTAGCAGTTGCATACAGGTTCCCAAGCTACATAAGACTACACTAATATTATAATTGCCACATGCTAGTGTGGTGTGTGTGCACCAGTTTGTGTAGGGGCCAACCGCCCAGATGATGTTATGTCGGTGGTTGGAACACAGCTCAGCCAGTGGTGGTATAGTTGTGACGCCAGTGCTAACTCAGGTATGGTGTTGTACCTGCTTTTAGATTATATGGCTGGCCTTATTGACCCTCATTGGTCAGTGACCTGCCAGGCTGTGATGGGTCCCTTGGACTCTTACTACGGTGGTCCAGAGTAGGGACGTCACGATACCAGAATTTTAAGTTCGATACCGATACCAGCTTTCTTATTTCGATACTCGATACTAATTCAATACTAAATAAAGTTTGAAAAAAAAACATGTAAAAAACAAATATACTGTAATTTCCCCCCGCCCAGACTGCGAATATGATGCCCCTATGTACAAAATTTTTATTTATCTGACTTTTTGATCACTTTGATACATTTTATAGTTCTGACAATTATGCATGCAATGGTTGCCAAATACATGTATGTTCCTTTTTTTTTTTTTTTTTTTTTTTAATTATTTTGAAAAAAAATAGGGAAAAGAGGGGATTATTGGAACCTTTATTATGATTAAAAAAAAAAAACACTTTTTATTTCCCCTCTACCTCGCAGCATACCTCCCTATGCACTACAATTCCCAGCATACCTTCTTATGCACTACAAGTCCCAGCATACCTTCTTGTGGGGAGTTGTGCACAAGGAGGTATGCTGGGAGTTGTAGTACATAAGAAGGTAAGCTGGGAGTTGTAGTGCACAATGAGGTATGCTGGGTGTTTTAGTGCATTGGGAGGTATGCTGGGAGTTGTAGTGCACAAGGAGGTATGCTGGCATGTTGTGTCAGGAGACTGCTGCACAACTGCAACTCCCAGCATACCTCTTTGCGCACTACAACTCCCCACAAGAAGGTATGCTGGGGGTTGCAGTTGTGCATTAGCAACCTCCTGACACAACAACTCCCAGCATACCTTCGTATGCACTAAAACCCCCACATACCTCCTTGTGTACTCTGCAACTCCCCACAAGAAGGTATGCTGGGAGTTGTAGTGGACACTGAGGTATGCTGGAACTTGTAGTGCACAAGGAGGCTGCTAATGCACAATTGCAACACCCAACATACCTTCTTGTGGGGAGTTGTTGTGCACAAGGAGGTATGGTGGGAGTTTCAGTTGTGCAGCAGCAACCTTCTGGCACAACAACTCCCAGCAGCATACCACCTTGTGCACTACAACTCCCAGCATACTTCCTTGTGCACAAAGAGGTATGCTGTGGGTTGTACTTGTGCACAACGAGGTATGCTGCTGGGAGTTGTAGTGCAGCAGCAACACAACTCCCAGCGTACCTCCTTGTGCACAACTCCCCACAAAAAGATATGCTGGGAGTTGTTCCACTGTGCCGGCGGGCCCTGGGGGGATGGCGACCGGATTGTGGAGGGACCCCACTGCAGCGGCAGGTCCTGGTGGGAGAGCTAAAGGGTGCAGGGAACCCCGCTGTATTAGTGGGTCCTGGAGTGTGCGGGGGACCCCCGCTGCACCGGCGGCTCCTGGAAGGTATGGGGGGGGGGGGTGGGGAGACTGATAATGGTTAATTGACTGCCGCCCGCGGGATCGCGGGCCGCAATCATTAGCAGTGGGGGCCACTCCATATGCAGCAGACCTCTGCTGCATATGGAGCGGCTTGGGATGGATTAAATGCTGCTGTCAGTTGTGACAGCGGCATGTACAAATAGCCGACACTAGCGATCGCTATGTGCTGGCTATTTGAATTCCACGCCGTCGGGAGCTGGGAGCGCGCGGGCGGAGGAGGGGACACCAGGGGGGGGGGCAGTACCCAGAGAACATGGCCGGCGCTCAGTTAGCCGCCGGACGTGTTCTCTGAACTATACTTCATGTTAAGTTGCGCTATTACGCAACTTAACATAAAGTTTCGATACCAGGAAATCCTGGTACCGAACCGTTTTTCTGCCCGAAATATCGATAGTAGTATCGATATTTTGGTGCATCGTGCATCACTAGTCCAGAGTGGAGAGATGACCCACCTGGAGTGGCGGTACCGCCACCCTCAGAAAGAGGAAAATAACCCAAGCATAATGTAGCCTGTGTGTATTGGTGCTGGTGAAATTATCACTGAATCCCGGTAGAATAAATAAACGGATCTTTACTGAAAAGTCTCTTGGAATACAGGATAATAAGGTAACGAGTGACTTCTGAGATACAGACTTGCGTTCACTGAATCTGTGCTGAGAGATACTGAAGTGCTGAGGTAGAGTAGCCGTACTGGTTCAATTGAGTTCTGAGTAGAAGCGAAGAGTTCAGAGGAGAGGAGAGAAGTTTGTCGGGAGAGCCGCAACCCAGTTTAGTAATGTACTCTGCCGAAACTTGTGAATATAAATACTTGGAGAAGAAATACTTGTGCATGTGTGACGCTAAACCACCTTCTGCCCTGCAGTGTTGGGTTACCGTCCTACGAGGGTGACACAAGCCCCAATCTTGGTTACCTGAGTTGAGCTAAGTGTCCGAGCATGTCCTGGTGTCATTTGCGAGATAGGTCTTGGATATGTCTGCTTTGCTCTATCCGGGTCAGTTCCTCTGTCTAGGATACCTGCTCTGTTTTGAGAGGTTCACGGCGTGGGCTGGGGTGATGTCTGACTTGTCCTCCCTTAGCTGTTTAGCACTGCATAGTGTCTGTAAGTGTAGCTTGGAAGGAGAAAGTCTCTGCGTTCTCCATACGTTCCTGTTCACTATCACAGCTGGTCTGTCCCGGACAGGGAAGGGGGCAGAGACAGGCCCTGGCTAAGTTTAGCAGGGATGCCTGTGTGCATCCTACTAGTATAAGGCTTTTGCGACAAGTGTCTACACTAGAAACACCCGTGGTGGGACACCACACTAGGTGGGGGCCCTGCTACAGAGTTTAGATTGAGGCCCAGGAACTTGCATGTTTCAATATCTTTTGAGACCCCACAGACACCAGGGTAGCAATTGTAGACCAATACCAATACCACCAAGTCCTGCCCATCATTATTCAGGTACACCCTAGGTCAAGCATGCTAGTATCAGTAAACATCCTTTGCTTCTTTATTTAAAAGAAAAAAACAAAAAACAGTCTCATTTTCTGCAGGTTGTGTGTGGTATTGCAGCTGAGTCTCATTGATTTTAATGGAGCTAACTTGCAGTACCAGACACAACCCATGGACAGGTGTGGTGCTGTTTCTAAAATGAAAACAGCTATGTTTTTTTTTTTAATTCACATCAAGTAGCGGGCACTGTTGGCATCTTGGTAATAAATATTATTGCATAACACCACTTGTTAGGGTCAATATATGGGGGCTCCTGATTGGTTAAAAATTTTCAAGTTAATAACCAGCACCAACCCCCTTTCCCCCTCCCCCCAACCATTGCAGGTGTGATTAACCCATTCTTCCCCAGATGCCCCCCACAACGACTTATTTATCCATAATGTTCGCGGTGGCAATATTTTCCCGTAACTTCAGACAGCGGGCAGCAGGGAAAGTTATTTTTTATTTAAAACTAATTTGGGTCTCTCTCTCTCCGAGGAGCTTATAATCAGCGCAAAGAGCCCGAGGCGGAATCCTGATTGACAGGGCAACTTTACCGCTTCTGAAAAGCAAATTGGCTATTGACAGAACAGTGTACAAAAGGAAAATGCTAAGCGTGTGTTATTTAGAAGCTATTAGGGAAATGCTGGGAGCATCTGTTCTACACATGTGCCAGAACACCTGTCATCCAGCTCCACATCACATACAAAGCGCTCCCCTCTGCAGCTCCCTCCTCCCCCCCTCTCCAGTCTTTTAAGCAGCGGCTTTGTTAAAAAGTTATTAAAAATTGAATGTCATCTTAAAACAAACTTTACAGATCAGTGAAGCCCCCCTACAACTAGCATTGCCTTTCATCTCCATCTTCAGTTGTAGTGTTTGCTTCTAGGGCAGAGTCTTATAGCGAGAAGACAATATTTACAGTATTTGTGGTGCCTGAATGCTAGGGTGGGCACCACCAGTCAAGTGGTGAATGGCCTGTGACCTTCCGGGTGCAGTACACATAGTGATTTCATAGTAACAATGTTCTGTCAATAGTTAGAAAGTTCCTAACTTATGTGAGGGTGAGGGAAAGAGTTCAACTGAGTACGTCAATGTTCTGAAGGCCCATTCCAGAAGCTTGAGTCAATGTTCAAGTTGGTGGTTGAAATGATCGTTCATCATGATTGACCCAATAGGTTGATGAGTGGAATAACTATTCAAGATTCTAGACCCAAGGTGTCAATGTTTTTGAATAGTGTTGGAATGACGGGATCTTAACCGATTAATGGAACTCAGAGTAAAACCTGGTAAAGCCAATAAGTTGGTGTTTGGTTGTAATGTCCATTCAAAGTGCTAAACACCATAGATTAGTGGTTGGAATACCCATTCAAGATTCTTTACCCAAAATGTCCATGTTTTTGAATCCCCAGCCAAGGTACTTGACCAAGTAGGTTAATGTTTTTGAATGATTAGTCAAAAGGTTGAACTGATAGAAGTATTTTTACAATGCCCAATCAAGAATACATGATCTTGATCCAATAGGTCAGTGTTGCTATACCTAGACGAGAGCTTGTCCCACAGTGGTCAGTGTTTTGTCCAGTTAAGTTAATCTGTCTCAAATGCCCATTCAAGGTGATTTTAAGCATGACTTATAAAGGTGGTGTTGACCATACAAAGTACCTGATTCTATAAGTCCAATTAGGTCAGTAGTTTGCATTTAGAAGACTTAGTCTGTGTATGACCTTATAGGTCAGAGGTTTAAATGAAGGTTCTTGACGAAGGGCCCATAAATGCTGTAATAGGCCCAGCAATCAGCCTACAAGTTTATTCATCAGCATCTTGACACGTTAAAAATTCCATGTTGTCAGCCAACCATCATAAGGTGTGATAGAGGAGAGTCAAGCCATGCAATATGCCCCCTAAACAAGTGCCAATGTGCAATATGGGTGCTTGTATAGAGTGGGTGACAGCCCATCTAAAAGAGTTTGAAGGGGTTGCACAGGAATAGAAAAACACAGCTGCTTTCTCTCCCAAACAGCTCCACATCGGTACCAGTGGTTGGCAGCTCAGTTCCACTGAAGCAAACAGAACCGAATTATAATACCACACACAAATGGAGGAAAGGGATGGCACTGTAAAAAAATATATTTCAAACCCTGGATAACCCCTTAAAGCTTCCTTTCAATCAGTCAAAGTCTGCACACTTGACCCAACCTTCAGGGGATTGTTGACACACAGTCGTATTTTTTTTTCTCCTCTTCTTGACTAGAGTTGGTCGAACCTCAGGAAACCCTAGGTTCAATCGAACGCGAACATTCACGAACCTGAAGATACACGAACGTTCACGAACCTGAGAACAGAAGATTAAAGGCCCTTTTACACAGGTCTCAATCAGCTGTTAATCAGCCTATATAAAAGTGCCAAAGATCAGCTGTCGAGGAAGCAAATGCCCAGTTGTCGACTGATTGGATCTTTTGTGCAGAGGTAAAATTTATCGGCGGCGCATTTCTGTGTGTAAACAGGAGATGTGTAGCTGATAACTATGAATGTTAATTCATGCATGAACAATACAGTGATCGTTCATGCAGCTCGGCCGCTCAATATTTTGTGCCTTGTAAAGGCAAAGCAAGCAAAAGCTGATCTTGATGATCGAGCTAATTTACGTCCATACATGGCACCACATCGGGCCGCGTAAAAGGGCCCTAATGCAGGATAACAAGATTGGGGTCTTATTACACGGGTCAACTATGACCCAATCATTTTAGTAAACAAGCACTCGTTTACTGGACCTATTACATGGCCCGATAATCAGGCAGTAAGGGCTGCATGGACATCATTAGCCATGTCCATGCAGCCCTTGCCTGATACCTTACCTCTCCCCGCTCCCATTCTTCCCTCCTGTGTTCCGCAGCTTTCAGGGACCCCCGTGGCCTGTGAGACTCTGCAGCCGCGAAGCACAGGAGAGAAGACCGGGATCGGGGAGAGGTAAGGTATCAGGTGTTTGGGCAATCTTTAGCCATCAGCCACACATCGCAATTACACGGTCGGCGGCTGGCGATTTTAGGTCCAAACCTAAACCAACGATCAGTCTATGATTGTTGTGATTGGCTGATCGTTGTCACTATTACACAGAGCGATAATTTGCCAAATGGGCCCAATTAGGCCGATTATCGCTCCGTGTAATAGGGCCCTTAGACTACAAAGAGTTTGTAGATACATAGGTCTGCAATGGTGCTGTATACACCATCTTGTCGCAGTTGTTTCCCTCATTTACACTCAGGAATCTAAACATATATATTGAATTAACATTAGTGATTAAAGTTTGTGATGCAGCTGTTATTATGTTGTACAAGTATTATAGTTGTTATTACATGCCTTTTATTCCTAACATGTATATTTATCCAGAAATAATGAGAAACATCTTCTCTGTGTGTCCAGTCTTTGCTGTCAAGTCTGTTGTAGATGTCGCTGACCAAGTCATTAGGTCTCTGCTAATTAGAGAATGGGAGGAACCGCTCATTAGCGAACCAGAATCCATGCACAACCGGGAATGCTGATCATTACATGGACAAGTAATGTCTCACAATCCAAGTGCTGAGAGGGAGCCCGGAATACCGGACAATGTACACAAGAAGGATGAAGGTGGAGTTGTAGACTAGATAGATAAGCAGACAGGCAGACAGACAGTTCATATAGTTCATATAGTACTGTGGGATAGCTATTTTAGTTCTCCTTATGGGTCTTCCAGGGTTTCTGTAGGGTAGGGGGTCAATACGGGAAGCAGGGCCGTCTTATCAGCATTATGGGCCCCTGGGCAGAGGTGTGAATTGGGCCCCCCCCAACCGCAGCCATCAAATCCCCCACATCTTTGCATATAGTGCCCCCCATAGTAGCCAATTCCCCCATATAGTGCCCCCCATAGTAGCCAGTACCCCCCATAGTAGCCAGTACCCCCCATAGTAGCCAGTGCCCCCCATAGTAGCCAGTACCCCCCATAGTAGCCAGTACCCCCCATAGTAGCCAGTTCCCCCCATAGTAGCCAGTGCCCCCCATAGTAGCCAGTGCCCCCCATAGTAGCCAGTGCCCCCCATAGTAGCCAGTGCCCCCCATAGTAGCCAGTGCACCTCATAGTAGCCAGTACCCCTATAGTAGCCAGTGTTCCCCATAGTAGCCAGTGCTCCCCATAGTAGTCAGTACCCCTATAGTAGCCAGTGCCCCCCATAGTAGTCAGTACCCCTATAGTAGCCAGTGCTCCCCATAGTAGCCAGTGCCCCCATAGTAGCCAGTGCCCCCCATAGTAGCCAGTACCCCTATAGTAGCCAGTGCCCCCCCATAGTAGCCAGTGCCCCCCATTGTAGCCAGTACCCCTATAGTAGCCAGTGCTCCCCATAGTAGCCAGTGCCCCCATAGTAGCCAGTGCCCACCATAGTAGCCAGTACCCCTATAGTAGCCAGTACCCCCATAGTAGCCAGTGCCCCCATAGTAGCCATTGACCCCCAAAACAACAAACCAGTTACTCACCCTTCCGCCGGCCCCAGCAGCTGATGTCTCCCGTCAGCGCGCCACTCCCGTCATCCTCCGGGCACAGGCAGCGGGGTACAGAGAGACTGCCTGTGCCGGAAGTGTCCGGCTGCACGACACATCCAGGACACAGGCAGCGTCTCTGTACCCCGCTGCCTGTGCCCGGAGGATGACGGGAGTGGCGCGCTGACGGGAGACATCAGCTGCTGGAGCCAGCGGACGGGTGAGTTCCTGGACTGCCGGCCCCTTCTATCGCCACTTAGCTGAGCCGATCAGAAGCCCAGGAAAGTGCTGCTCATTGCACTTTCCTGGGCTTCTGATTGGCTCAGCTGAGAAGCGATAGAAGGGGTGGGCTGGGCGGGCGGAGGGGGTCGCTCAGGGCCGCTCACTATGCATATGCTTAGTGAGCGGCAATACAGGGGGCGGGCGGGGCGGCTTCCTTGCGGTTCTCAGCACTGCTTGGGATCCGTCTTCGCTTTATAGGACGCACTTAGTTTTATAAGTGCGTCTTATAAAGCAAAAAATACAGGTGTGTCCCAGAGGGCAGGGGGCCCCCTAGGACGCAAGGGCCCCCGGGCAGCCGCCTACCCTGCCCAATGGGACACACCTGTATTTTTTGCAATGGGACGGCCCTGACGGGAAGAGTAGGTTTTATTTCACATGTTCATTAAGAGTTGTGCATCCCCAACAATAAAAAGTTGTCCATCTTTCCTTCTTTATCACTCTGGACCCCAAATTAATAAATTTTTCCTACACTGATACATTGTGCCAGGTTTATGATGCTCATATCTGTAGTTAACACAGTGTTGTATAGACTTGATACAATTGTAACAAAACAATAAGGCATGATAAGTATAATAATAATCATCATCATCATCATAATAACAATATTTCTGGGGATACATGCATTGACAAAATAAAAACCTAATGTAAAAAAAAAAGCAATGTACCCAATGGTGCATTCACTTTAACAAAACACCTGGAGTTCTTCAAATGCCAGTTCAGCTTCTGGGGTCCAACTAGTGAAATTATCAGCTTTCTTGGTCATTTAGCAATAACGGTTTTCAATAGCCGTGACATTGAGTGCATCCATAGAAAACAAATCAGGAGTCATTGCGAAACCCAAGAAAGTGACTGTAACAGTCACTTGGACAGTTTGGAAAAAAGGTGATTCTGGCCAACAAGAGACATGACTTGCCTTACATTATCTATATGTGTAGCCCAGAAGAAAAACTAAAAATATCATCGAGACAAAACAGACAGCATAGAAAACACGAGATAGACAGCAAAACAACCAAATAGGTATCTGAACACGTCATTAACAAAGGGCTGCAAAATGGCTCAGGCATTATACAACCCAACGGGAATGACCAGATATTTAAAGTGACCCTCCGGGGTGTTGAACTTTCTTTATCCAAATCAGATTGTAGGCTCTAGGGAGAATAATCCTGGAGAGCCAGCCGGCACCCACAATGTGACTGAAGAGATCAGGAATGAGGGAAAGGGGATACTGGTTCTTCACCGTGATTTAGTCCAATTCTCTGCAATCAATACACAGTCTTGAGGCCCATGTCTTTAACATAAAATAACCCAGCACCCATGGGAGAATTAGATGGACCAATATGCCCTTTTGGAAGACTCTCTTGTATATACTACCGCATAGCCTTATGTTCAGGAACAGAGAGGTTAAAGATCCTTCCCTTGGAATATTTGTATCCCGGAAGAAGCTTGATACCACAGTTGTAAGACCTATGCAGGGGCAACTTGTCAGCAGAGCTCTTTTTTAAATACACCATTGAAATCAAGAAGAAAACTAGCAATCTTTACCTCCTCAGAGACACAGTTAGCAGCATACAATGTAACAAAATAAACATTGAATTCAAATAATAAATTATGACTCATAGCGCAGTCTTGGCCGCACACCATGAGCCGAGGAACACGCCAAGATCCAAACAGGCACAGGCCCGGGGCCGGACTGGCCATAGGGCACTTCTGGCATATGCCAGAACTTGCCGATGGCCTCTGGGGGCCGGTCCCATGCTCCTCTTGACCCGGCAACTGCCGTAGGGAAAAGGAGTCACCAGGCCAGGAGGAAGATGGGACCGGCCCCCACAGCGCTCCGTATGTCCCCGTACGCGCGGCTGCCGGGGGTTGTCGCATCCTAACCCCGGGCAGCGCGCGCATCATAGATAGGACGCGGCAACCCCGGCAGTCGTGCATCACACAGGGGCCAGACCAGAAGGAGAGAGGATCGATGGGGGAGCGCGTTGTTAGGTGAGTTTTCTTTTCTTTCTATTAGCTTTGCAGGGGAGAGGGGGCCATCTATAAAGGAGGGGGGCATCTATTAAAGGGGGCCATCTATGAAGGAGGGGGCCTTCTATAAGAGGGGGCCATCTATAAAAGAGGGGGGGATGGAGCCATCTATAAAGGAGGGGGGGCATCTATCAGAGGGGGCCATCTATAAAGGAGAGGGGGGAGGGGGCCATCTATAAAAGAGGGGGTGGCATCTATAGAGGAGGGGAGAGAGAGGGCCATCTATAAGGGGGGACAACATAGGGGGAGAGGGGATGATCTATAAGGGGTGGAGAGGGGGCCATCTATAAGGAGGGGCAACATAGGGGGAGAGGGGGCCTATAAGGGGACAACATAGGGGGAGAGGGGGCCTATAAGGGGACAACATAGGGGGAGAAGGGGCCATCTATAAGGGAGGGCAACATAGGGAGAGAGGGGGCCTATAACGGGACAACATGGGGGAGAGGGGGCCTTTAAGGGGACAACATAGAGGGAGAGGGGGCCTATAAGGGGGGGACAACATAGGGGGGGTTATCTATAAGTGGGACAACACAGGGGGCCTTCTATAGGGGGGACTACACGGGGGGGGTCATAGATAATAGGGCATGCATAGAGGGGGCATATACTATAGTGGACTACACAGAGGGGCCATCTATAAGGAGGGGCTACAGAGAGGAGGGCCATATACTATAGGGGATGCACAGAGGGTGTCATCTACTATAGGGGGACTACACAGAGGGGGGGCTCTCAAGTAGATGCACATGGAGCCATCTATATGGAAGGCTGAACAAGGGGCCACCTATAAGGTGGCTACATAGAGGGGGGGCATATACTATAGGGGATACACAGAGGGGGACCATCTTTAAGGAGGCTACATAGAGGGGGTATATACTATAAGGGGGTCACAAAGAGTCAGCCTACCCACTAAATGAGGGTGTAAAGGAGCCAATACAGATGTGCAGTTTGTAGAGAGATGAGGATGGTGCCAGAGTGTGGAGCCTAATATGTTTGTCTGGCAGATTCTGTGGATTCGTGGCTCTGAGAAGTTCTAATGGCCCAGGGCAGATGGAAAGGAAAATGAAAAGGGAAGAACTCTGATCAGAGAAGACGCCCCCCTGTAAGTCACCTGATGTAACTGCACTGTAATGTATATGGTGTACAGAATCTGTGTGGAGCTGGGTCTACCTCTATATAACTGTATGAGGTGATATTGGTCTTTTTAAAGTGGATTTTATTCAGTAGCAGTGGCGACATTAGTCAGCATGTGGTGGTATTAGTCTGAATGTGGTGTTATAAGTCAGTATGCAGTGGTATTAGTCAGCATGCGGTGATATTAGTCAGTATGCAGAGGTATTAGTCAGTATGCGGGAATATTAGTCAGTATGCGGTGGTATTAGTCAGTATGCGGTGTTATAAGTCAGTATGCAGTGGTATTAGTCAGCATGCGTTTTTATTAGTCAGTATGTAGAGGTATTATTCAGTATGTGGAGGTATTAGTCAGAATGCCGTGGTATTAGTCAGTATGCCGTGTTATTAGTCAAAATATGGTGGTATTAGTCAGTATGCGGTGGTATTAGTCAGAATACGGTGGTAGTCAGGTATGCGGTGGTATTAGTCAGGTATGCGGTGGTATTAGTCAGGTATGCGGTGGTATTAGTCAGTATGTGGTGACATTAGTCAGTATTTGGTGGTATTAGTCAGTATGTGGTGGTATTAGTCAGTATGTGGTGGTATAAGTCAGTATGCAGTGGTTTTAGTCAGTATGTGGTGGTGGTGTTAAACTCAGCATGGTGACCGGGGCCAGAAGCAGTCTCTGTACACTGTGTAGTGGTGACGACCTGTAACTGCATCTCAGCTACATAGTACAGAGACAGAAACTTCTGACCCCATTTACTGTGTTATTATCTGTAATTCCAGTCATGGCCATGATGATACAACATGAAGCCATGCTGCACTCACAATTTTTCACCGCGCGGCGAGTGGGCCTGTGTGCTTTGAAATGCCAGGGCTGTTTTTCAGTCCCAGTCCAGCACAGGCCTATTGTTTAAATAAAGTTTTTATGTTAAACATAAAAAATAATCCTGAAATCTTGCAGTTTTCATTCTGCCCACTAGGCTAGAGACTGAGCTGAGACTTCCTGTTCTGTATGTGATGATAAGGAGGATGTGACACCAGTAGAAATCAAGTAGACAATAGGCACTCCCCTCCCCACTAAATGCTGTTAAAAAAAAACACAGCTGAGCTGGTTATTGTTGGTTCTCACTATTCATGCACTTTCTGTCCTTGGCCGGGAAGGATTGAAAGTCACATGATTAGTAGATCTGTAATTCACCATCTCCTCCTCATGTGGCTGGTCCCTGGGGGGCTGCTCCGATAGAACCCCAATCATACGAGTTCCCCGTGGGCATAAAGCCGCTGCGTCCCTTTCAAATGCTAATGTGTTTAGATCAAAATAAAATAGAAAAACCGCTAACCTGATTTACTTCCCTGCTTGTTTTATCTTAGAATTTCAATCAAAGACATGTCTCCTTCCCCCACATCCGGGGACGCGTCGCTGGGGATTCGGCAGACACTGGGTTAAGGGATGAACACAGGGAGCATTGGCTTATTCTACCCATGGTACATTGCAGCTTATAAATCAGCTGGGCTTAGTGCAAGGTGGCCATTGGTATCCAGGCCTTCAGCTGACCTGACTATTCTTACCATAGATGTAGCATAGAAACATGGAAGATTTTCAGCAGAGAAAGAATACTTGGTCCATCTAGTCCACACTTTTATTATTTCCTGTCCTATTATCTTAGGAGAGATGTATGTTTATCCCAGGCAGGTTATTGTAGATTTCTACCTTTGTGTCCCAATGACACATAATAATAGAGGGGAGAGGTAAGGTATGAGGTGTTTGGGCAAGGGTTTCATGAACATCACTAACAATGTCCATGCAGCCCGATTATCGGGCTACCTAAGAGGTCCAGTAGATAGGTCTAGCAGATTGGCACTCGTTTACTAAAATGATCGGGTTGTAGCCGGTTCGTGTTTTAGGACCCCAAGTAAAGTCACAGTGTGGTAACAGAGGTTTTGGTGCTGTGTGACAGGAGAGCTGACCATACAATGCACCCCCGGAATTCTTTACTTAAATTGACACTGTCACCCCCTTTTTGCATTTTGACTACTCTACACAGGTGTAACGGGTAAATTTTATAGCTTTCATACCTTATTTTAAATCATATATCATGGTGCTTATTCAAGTAAAAAGTGATCTTTTATCATCTGTGGATTGGGATACCAGGGTGGGGCTTCACGACTGAAGCGCCACTTAGCCCCGCCCCAGCACCACTTAGCCCCGTCATAGGCTCCAACCCTTAGCGGCCATTGGAAGGGCCGGCATAAAGGTCTAGGCCCCCCCCCAGATTGGCCCACACCAATGGTTGCTGAGGGGGCGTGGCCTATGCGGCGATGACGTCCCAGAGGGGCAGGGCTAAGTGACACTGGGGGAGGGGCTAAGTGGTGCTTCGGTCGTGAAGCCCCGTCCAGGTATCTTAATCCACAGATGATGACAGTATCACTTTTTTGTGAATGCACAACAGCTCTACACGTGTGCAGGGAAGGGAAAAAACAGTGGCCATATGTATAACATTGATTAAAACATAGAAAACGTAAAAAAAAATATGCAAAAATGCAAAACTGCTTGCGATCACAACCCCTGTTGAGTTCTTGCAATAGTGTATTACAGTGTATTACTATGAAAGTCTATGGCACTTCCATTAAACACTCGCTTTAAGAGCATTAAGTTGACAGGATTCTTTGCTTTAAACTGGGTGAAATGGAAGGTACCCTTTAACAAAGGAAAAAACTACTGCTGCATGTTATCGAGCTGTACAGAAACAGAAGCTGCCAAAATCATGCGCTCATCTCTTACATCACTTCCTACTCTGCAGCTATTTTCTTGTCTAACTGGGCACTTCCTTGTGTTGACTGAAGAAGTGCTGAGCAGCAGGACAGGGTACCATCTTTAAAAATAGTTCCCAGACTACCCCTTTCAGGACCTCTAGTATAGAGAATGTATAGTATACATCCTCCATACTCATACTCCCAACCATGTACGATGGGACTAGAGTTAATGCATTTTTCTGAAGGCTCCACTACTCGATAATACAGAGCATTGTCCTACCTGTTCAACAGGAAATAGGACCCGTCATTCCAGACAACCTTCTGCCATGTGTTCAAGGTCCATTGACATCTTTTTGTGGCCCGTGCGCTGTTTATGATTATGTGGGCAGCAGGGGCACCCATGTCAGTTTCCAGTTATTGAACACCAGCTGACACAGGCATGGTTATTGGGGAACTTTGTCTTGTGTTGCCCACTGTTGTACTGCTGAGTTAGATTGTCCACTGTTGGGGTATGTGCAAACTACGGAATCCCGGCGGATCGCCTGCCGCGGATTCCACCACTCCCCCCGGCTTGCAGATGCTGGCGGACACACTCATCTCCGCTGGTCCCATAGGCTTCAATCTATGGTTTGCCAGATTCCGCAGTCCGCCTGAAGAATGAGGGGGTTCATTCTTGGGGAGGATGACGGAATCTAGCAAACCATAAAATGAAGCCTATGGGACAAGAGGAGACGCGTTCGGCCGCAAACGGGGGGGAGTGGTGGAATCCGCCAGGATACCGTAGTGTGCACATACCCCTAATACATAGATACTGACATACCAAATGTTCCACCCAATGCCTCTTGGATCAACCACACAAGGCCTGCTGCTTTATCAATAGCTCATCAAATCTTAGTACCCCCTTGATACCATGGGTTGGGAACAGTAGACAAGTTTGGCTATTTTAGAAATACTGGCACCACACTTACTGGTCCCAAAAATCTCATCAAATAGACTATATCCAATGACAGGATAAACTCTATATAATACATAGATTAAATAGAAATAGTACCACCCCTCTTTGGACAGATTGTGTGTTGTATTACAGCTTTTTCCCATTCACCTCAATGAAGCCAAGTCGCTTCACCAGACACAACCTCTGTATCAGTGTGGCGCTGTTTCTGAAAGAAATCGTCCATGTTTTTCTTCAATTCAGGTCAACCTTATTCATCCAAAGTATGGACCTGTCTGCAAACTTCTTCCCCCCTGTCTGTAGTCTTTGTGGAGGCCACAGGCCAACCTTGGCTTTTTAATTAAAATGCATATTCTTTAATTACAGGCGGTATAACACATGAAGGGCACTCGGTGGAGGGGACGTGCGACACACTCATTACCCGCTGTTAATTACTAATTAATGAAGCTATTTCAATTAATAGCCTTCCTGCTGTCATTCCGAGTCTGACAGGCCTCCTAGCTGTGAGTCAGAAAGGAATCACAGAACATCAGGGTAGCTGGAATGCCACCAAACGGGACCGCATTGAATATTCATGCTCCGAGTCCGCACTTCTTTTCAATTAAACATAATAGAGACAACCCCTTCGTCAAACGCGCAAATCAAACGAATGTCAGGACAGGGGCCTTTGTAACAACAAGAAAAATAGAGCCTGAGGCTGTCTTCTCAAACTCTGAGACAGGCGAAGTGCAGGGACTGGCTGATGATTGTAAGCTCTTTGGTCTAGTTAACACTTCAGGTGACTAATATCAACCAGCAATGTATGGTGTTCCTGCTACTATAGATCTTCTATCTACTATTACCATATCCTAACAGATTGATCCTCAACCTGTGGCTCTCCAGCTGTTGCCAAGCTGTCAGCAGCCTTCACAAACTACAGACTGGGAAAGAGAGTATGAACCAAGGACAGCAACGATAACACTGAAGGATCCAAAGATCCACAGAAGACAGGTAGGGAGGTATAGGACACTATAAGCCATACAAAGGAACAATCTGTCCATAGGACCCTATAAGCCGTACAATGAAAGGATCTGTCCATAGGACACTATGAGCCGTACAAAGGAAGGATCTGTCTATAGGACACTATAAGCCCTACACCCCCCAAAGATCTATAGAGGAGATGGAGGGATCTGTCCATAGGGCACTATTAGCATAGGGTAGGAACAGAGGCGGACTTATCACTTGTGCGGCCTGTTCAGCTGCACAGGGGCCCAGACCAATAGAGGGGTCCACCAGGCTCAGACTCTAAAGTGTCAGCTCAGCATGGCACGTGTCTGTAGTGGGCCCCTCAGGTGGCATCAGCACCTGGGAAGTGCGGGCCCCATTCTCCTGTGGGGGTCACTTAGTGACTGGATGCTGTGCTCGGTCAGGGCTGGTTCTCCTCTCTCCTCTTCTCCTCCTGCACGCTACTGCTGCTGACACCTCCTCCTGTACTTCACTATCTGGTATACCTTGTATGAGGAGGAGAGGAGAGAGAGCGTGTGATGACAGTGAGGGGCAAGGAAGCTGCGGGAGGGGCTCCCCAGATGATCTTTAGTTCTTCCGGGAAGCCCATGGGAGTTCGCAGTGGTCTGCTGCCACTGCACCTATTACAAACCTAGCAGACCGTCGTTATCGTGCAAAAATCATACAGCCAATAATCGCTTGGTGTAATAGGGCCTTAAGCCATACACCCCACAGAACTATAGAGGAGGTTGAGGGATCTGTCCATAGCACACTATGAGCCATACATCCCACAGATCTATAGAGGAGATTGAGGGATCATGGAAGACTATAAGCTGTACATCCCACAGATCTATAGAGGAAATGGAGCATCTGTCCATACGAGACTGTAAAGGCCCTATTACACAAAGTGGTTATCGGCTTTGTGTAATGGAAGACAACGATCAGCAAACACGCACAATGTCGGCTGATCGTTGTCTTTCAACACGTTGAAAAATCAACAATCACGATAGCAGCGATCTGCTGCTGACGCTCCAAGGAATAGGAGCGGTGGCAGCAGACCGCTGCTATCTTTTATGGACTGCCCGGACGATCTAGGGATCACCCAGGCAGCCCCCCCCCCCCGCAGCTCCCTATGGCCCTTCGTCTCTTACCTGCTAGCTGCTGACACGTGTAATAGCAGCGGCAGCTAACAGGGAAGATCTCTGCTTGCTGTCAGCATATGGGAAAATTCTTGTCCACACGTGCAAGCCCACACTTAGGGTGGTATTACACGGGCCGAGCAGGGCCCGATAATACCTGTAAACGAGCAGCGATCTGCTAGATCGTTGCTCGTTTACTGGACCTATTACACGGCCCGATAATCGTTTGACAAGAGCTGCAAGGACATCGTTACCGATGTCCTTGCAGCCCTTGCTAAACTGGCATACATTACCCATCCACGTTCCAGGGCTGCTCCTGCGTCCGCTTCTCCCGGGGGTCCCGCGCGCTCTCTAGCGTCACAGCAGCCTGTCAGCTGGTAGGCCGCTCAGCCAATCACAGGCCGGGACCGCCGCGGCCTGTGATTGGCTGAGCGGCCTATCAGCTGACAGGCCTCTGTGACGCTAGAGCGCGCGCGGGACGCAGGGAGAAGCGGACGGCAGGAGCAGCCCTGGAACGTGGATGGGTAATGTATATCGTTAGTCGCCGGCCACGCACCGCTATTACACGCAGCGGTGCGCGGTCGGCGCCCGACGAAAATAGGTTCTAACCTATATCAACGATCAGCCGATGATCGTTGTCATCGGCTGATCGTTGCATTTATTACACGGAGCGATAATCGGCCGAATCGGGCCAATTCGGCCGATTATCGCTCCGTGTAATACCACCCTTAGTGAGTCTTACACAATTCTTGGTGGAGAAAGGACGCAAGAAAAGACAGTCCCTGCTGTAGTCCAGCTGGGTGCTGGGTGCCCCCTCCAGTCAGTGTCCAGTGTAGTCTACTCAGGAGTGTGGTAGTGGATGGACGCACATGGGAGACAGAGAGACTTTTCTTTTAGATGGTATCTTTGGTCCAACTATGCAGTGCTAAACTACTAAGGAGAGGACAAGTCAGAGAACACCCCAACCCATGTGGTGAACACTTCTAAAAGTGCAGGACAGTATCGGATATAGCAAAGTTGCTACAAGCCTACGTACTCTATCTCACAGCGCAGAGACGGGTCACTCCACACTGTAGGGCAACAGGTGGTATCACGACAACAATGGTCGAAACACGGGCACAAGTATACTTCTACTTTCAAGTATTCTTCAGTATTCTACGTCTTCTTGTAAAGTTCCGGCAGAGCACACTTCTACCCTGGGTTGGGACTCTCAGCACAGACTCCTCTTCACTACTCTGAACTTGCAGCACAAACTCCTTTCTACTGTTCTCAGCTCACTCTACTTCTCAGCACACAACCAAGTCAGCTCAGCTCTTATACTCCAAAGGCTCTTAGCGCAGATTCTGTTCTGTCACATCTATTGTCTATGATCAGCTATTGTACAAAGCATTCTCACAGTAAAGAAGATTTATTTTTATGATAAAAGGACTCAGTGATTATTGTTCCGGCACTTACACAGTCAGTACTCTATCCTTGGGTCATCTCCCCTTTCTGTGGGTGGCTGTACCGATAGTCCAAGTGGGTCACAGCTCCACTCCGGACCATCTTGATAAGTACCCAAGGGGCCCCCTCACAACCCGGCAGGTCACCGACCAAAGGGGAAAGGACATAGCCAGCCTCCTTAAACTAAAAGTAGGTGTGCCTCCATACTGGTGTCACGAAAATCTACCACCTGGCTGAGCTATATCCCGACCAACCACTACAGCAGTGGCATCACACAATAACATATGGCAAGTGATCGGTCGTCCATAACCAGGCTAGTTGTCACGGCCGCGGCGGCGGCCCGTGTTCCGGGCCACCGCCGCGACCTCCTCCTGCCCCATGCAGCCGCCGGGGTCCTTGTGCAGGGACCCGGCGCTGCTGCTAGTTCGGCCCCTGGGGGCGCCTCACCTCTCCTCCGCTCCTGTCTCCGTCTGTGCCGGCCGGCGCACGCGTCCCCGCCTTCTAGGGCGCGCGCGCGCCGGCTGTCTCAGATTTAAAGGGCCAGTCCGCCCTTAATTGGTTAATTGCACCTATCACTCCCTATAAATCCCAGCATGCCCTGTCCCTTGGGTTGGAGCCCCTACATGCTTCCCATAGCGTTTGGCCCAGCTCCCTGTTGTTCCTGATTCCTGTCCGCTACCTGGTCCCTAGTCCTTGTTCCTGATTCCTGTCCGCTACCTGGTCCCTACTCCTTGTTCCTGGTTCCTGCTTCCCCTTTACACTTTAGTTCCTGTGTTCAGCCTGTCACCTGCGGTCACGCCTACAGACCTCTGCCAGTACCATCTCCTGCCTACTGCTACTGCCACGCCTCGCCTGCCGTCACTAGCAACCAAGCCAGGGGTAGCGACCTGGGGGTCGCCTGCCGCAGCAAGTCCATCCCGCCTTGCGGCGGGCTCTGGTGAAAACCAGCGGCCCCTTAGACTCCGCTCCCTGGTGAGGTTAGTGCCATCGCTGGTGACGGTCCAGTGGATCCACTACTCCAGGCGTTACAGTAGGCTCCAACCATGGATCCCGGCGAGGTGCCTGATATCCGTGACATAGCCCGAGTGGTCGCCCAACAGGCGCAACAAATCCAGCAACAGTCGCAGCAGATCCAGCAACTCACTGCCGCCTTACAGCAGCATACTACAGCCCAGCGCACACCACCTCCTGCTGTTTTTTCTACACTTCGACTGGCTCTCCCAAGCAAATACGCTGGTGACTCCAAGTTGTGCAGAGGATTCCTGACTTTTAAGTAGTCAGTTTGCCACCGAGCGCTCTAAAGTGGCTTTCATCATCAGCCTATTGGAAGGAAGAGCTCTGGCCTGGGCCACACCACTGTGGGACCGTGATGATCCTGTGGCTGCGAATCTCCGAATTTTCCTGGCCGAGTTCCGCTCTGTCTTTGAGGAACCTGCCCGTGCCTCTTCAGCTGAAACTGCTCTCCTCAACCTCTCTCAAGGGAGCTCCTCTGTTGGTGACTACGCCATCCAGTTCCGCACCCTGGCGGCAGAATTAGACTGGAATGAGGCTGCCCTAATAGCCACCTTCAAGAGGGGTCTGTCCAGTCAGGTGAGAGACGTGCTTTCCGCCCGAGACCTACCTACCTCCCTGAACGAACTCATGCTACTGGCCACCAGGGTCGATACTCGTTTTTCTGAGAGGGAGGAGGAGGTCTGGCATGAACGGCGACTAGGCCTGTCCCGTCGCCATCACCAGCTGGCGCCGGTCTTCCAGTATCCTGACGTTCCAGAGTCCCACTCGACTCCTGAGATTCCTATGCAGGTGGAACGGGCTCACCTGACGCCTGATGAAAGACTTCGTCGTCTGGAGCTGAATCTCTGCCTCTACTGCGGTGGTTCGGATCACTTTCGGCTGAGATGTCCCCAACGTCCTCAAGCGTCCGGGAAACTCCAGCACCTAGGTCCGGTGGGAGAGGTCTCCCTGAGTGTGAATGCCACCTCTCCAAGTTTGTCTGTGCCAGTTTCCATCCAGACACCCTCAGGACAAACTCACCAAACTACTGCCTTTCTCGATTCTGGGTCAGCAGGCAATTTTATTGCAGCTACATTGGTCCAGAGATGGCGGCTACCCGTGACCCCACTAGCCAGACCCCTGTCTATCTCCTCGGTCACGGGCGAGATTCTTACCGACCATGTGCACTACCAGACCGCACCTCTAGTCCTCCAGGAGGGCGCTTCACATCTGGAAAAGATCTCCTTCTACGTCCTGCCCCATTCTTCTTCCACCATCCTCCTGGGACTCCCTTGGCTGCAATT
Organism: Dendropsophus ebraccatus; assembly: GCF_027789765.1. NCBI lineage: Eukaryota > Metazoa > Chordata > Amphibia > Anura > Hylidae > Dendropsophus > Dendropsophus ebraccatus. The sequence continues at coordinate 53,313,422 of NC_091467.1, read as the reverse complement.
ACATGCCCCTAAACTGGACTGGAGAACCGGGAAGATTCTCAGTTGGGGTCAGGACTGTTCCAACCAGTGTCTGAGGTCACCTCAGCCTAAGCGTTCTATGTTGTCACCCGAGCCCGTCAAGCCTTTGTCCGGCCTACCGGCGGAATACCAAGATTTGCCTGATGCCTCCTTCTGCAGGCAAGAAAGAGGGGGAGGCCAAAGGGGGGGGGGGTACTGTCACGGCCGCGGCGGCGGCCTGTGTTCCGGGCCACCGCCGCGACCTCCTCCTGCCCCATGCAGCCGCCGGGGTCCTTCCCATAGCGTTTGGCCCAGCTCCCTGTTGTTCCTGATTCCTGTCCGCTACCTGGTCCCTAGTCCTTGTTCCTGATTCCTGTCCGCTACCTGGTCCCTACTCCTTGTTCCTGGTTCCTGCTTCCCCTTTACACTTTAGTTCCTGTGTTCAGCCTGTCACCTGCGGTCACGCCTACAGACCTCTGCCAGTACCATCTCCTGTCTACTGCTCCTGCCACGCCTCGCCTGCCGTCACCAGCAACCAAGCCAGGGGTAGTGACCTGGGGGTCGCCTGCCGCAGCAAGTCCATCCCGCCTTGCGGCGGGCTCTGGTGAAGACCAGCGGCCCCTTAGACTCCGCTCCCTGGTGAGGTTAGTGCCATCGCTGGTGACGGTCCAGTGGATCCACTACTCCAGGCGTTACACTAGTCCACCAACACACACATTCAGATCCTTCCCTGTTCTGATACTGTTCTGTTGGAGATGATTGGTTTTTAATCTCTGAATGTAAACAAGACTAGTTCCAACCCCTTACAGCAATCAAAAAATCACTGCATGCAGTCAGTGGATGGAAAAACTATCTTTCCATTCCTAGTATATGGTACCATGGCACAGTTTATAGCAAATAGAAGAATTCCAACCACTGAAGCAGAGATTTTGAAATTGGCTATAATCTGAAATTAAAATATATTTGAAAAAAAAAAAAAGAAAATTCCCAATACAGCGATTGCATTTTATATGCATGGAATTAGGTCATTTTATCTAACTTATTCTAACGCTTAGAAAAAGCAGCATTAGGTCATATACAAAGAGTAGTAACAGGAATCCCCCGCGGCCGTGTGATGAGCTATTTCCGGCTGATCTAGATGTTTACACCTGACTGTAGTCTCAAGGTCAGGCAGCGGCGGCTTCAGCAGCAATCTCCCTGCAGAAGTAACAGGAACAAGAGTCTGATGGGACACAAGGGACAAGGCTGCAATCAGACCTGAGCAGAGTGCAAAGAATATTACAAGTATGGAGCGGGGACCCTCCATCCAGCCTGCCACGGCTGAGCAACATCTGTTCAGCCGAGCTGGATGCATATTTGCACAACAGCTTGACCTTCCACACTCTGGTTTATACAATGTGTATGCACAGTATTGATATGCCCCCCTCCTCCTGGCATCACTGGGCAGGACATAGCAGTATATATATCACAGTAGATGACCATTCACTCTGTCAGTGTCCAAAAAGCAGGACAGAGTTGTGCGAGTGAATGGCCTAGCACCATCTGTCCACTTGGCACAGAGCAGAGGCCTCTGGGATAGCGCCATTGGCTTACATTAGCTCATCCACAGTGCCACTAACACTTCCATACGGCAGACAGGAGCCTGGCCATATGGGCTCAGCTCTTAGTGGGAACCGAGGGGAAAATCATGCAGGTCTATCAATAATGTCCAATCACCGGGGCATAAAGGAGTGCAAGGCTTATGTCTGTAACAATGTGCAGCCCCCGCTCTCTGCCGCCGCAGGAGCCAACACGGGCACATTACCTCAGTCCAGTGACTCCAGATTTTATCCAGAAATCGCTGCAGCCGTGTCAGACAATTGTGTTACTGACGCAGCGCCCTATCAAAATGTACGCGGTGGGCAACAAAGTATAGAAAGTAGCACTGTACAGAAATATATAGTATGCACATGCATTGTAGTGCTGAGATATATAGTACATATATGTGAGGTGTATATATCTCTATACATGGAGGAGGAGACCTGTGAGGTAAATATATCTCTGTACATGGAGGAGGAGACCTGTGAGGTGTATATATCTCTATACATGGAGGAGGAGACCTGTGAGGTAAATATATCTCTGTACATGGAGGAGGAGACCTGTGAGGTGTATATATCTCTGTACATGGAGAAGGAGACCTGTGAGGTGTTTATATCTCTGTACATGGAGGAGGAGACCTGTGAGGTGTATATATATCTCTGTACATGGAGAAGGAGACCTGTGAGGTGTATATATCTCTGTACATGGAGGAGACCTGTGAGGTGTATATATCTCTGTACATGGAGGAGGAGACCTGTGAGGTGTATATATCTCTGTACATGGAGAAGGAGACCTGTGAGGTGTATATATCTCTGTACATGGAGGAGGAGACCTGTGAGGTAAATATATCTCTGTACATGGAGGAAGAGACCTGTGAGGTTCATATATCTCTGCCGGGGCCCCCCCCCCTTTTTCTGGCTATAGTCTCTATGGGGACAGAAATGGTCTGTCCCATTACCTCTCTCTCCCCCCCCCCCCCCCCCCCTTCTTATTCCCTAACAGGTGGTGCAGACCGTTTCGAGAATATTCTCTGCGGTCATCAGCTGATTGGTCAACGGTCAAGAGGCAAGGGTGAACGATCAGCTGATTGGCTGTAGGGGAAAAGTGCGGGAAGCCGGTTTCAAATTTAAGGAGCTGTTTGCCGGCTGAAGCTCAGTCGGCGTTTACCCCCCTGTGAGAAGCTCCCGCCCTCCCACCCTGAGGGTTAAAGAATTTGTTGAGACTGTCGCGGACTTCATAGTGGGGTGTAATCGCCCAGTCTTTTCTGGGTTGGATGTTTCGGTCATGGACTTATGTGTTTTAAGATTCTGCTATTTATATGGTTATTTAATTATTTATTCTTATTCCTGTAAACCCTTATGAAGTTCCGCGTCCATAAATTTTATCCATTTTAAAGGTTGTTGTGTCGTTATTTATTAGGTTAAGTGGGGGGTATGGGGCCTGCACTTCCGTGTACATGGAGAAGGAGACCTGTGAGGTGTATATATCTCTGTACATGGAGGAGACCTGTGAGGTGTATATATCTCTGTACATAGAGGAGGATACTGATGAGGTGTATATATCTCTGTACGTGGAGGAGACCTGTGAGGTGTGTGTATATATATATATATATATATATATATCTGTATATGGAGGAGACCTGTGAGGTGTATATATCTCTGTACATGGAGGAGACCTGTGAAGTAAATATATCTCTGTACATGGAGGAGGAAACCTGTGAGGTGTATGTGTGGAGGCGACACGGCCGGTCACTTGCCAGATGGTAAAGTGTGACGCCAGTTCTATGGTGGTTGGCAGATATATAGCCATGCCCAGTGATGTTATGTTGTGATGCCAGTGATGGTTGGGCACACAGGGATGGTGGCACACCTGCTTTTATTTTAAAGGGCCGGCTATACCTTGTTCCCCTTTGGGGCCGGGTTGTTGCGGGGGCCCTTGGGTACTTATCACGGTGGTCCAGAGTGGAATAATGACCAACCCGGACTATTGGCACTTCCACCCAAAGAAAGGGGAGATGACCCAAGAAGTGTGTGTGTACTGTGTCAGTGCTTGACGAGGAATCACAGAGTCTCTTTATCATAAATAAAATCTGGTTTACTCTGAAAATACTTGTATGCAGCAGATCATACAGCTTTGCATTAATATAATAATTTACACCTGATAAGACACTTGATACTTTAGGATCCAGATCTGTAGTGAGAGTATAGAGAGTGGTACAATAGTGTTGACTGGGATGCATGCTGAGAGGTATGAAAGAGGACCAGAAGAGAAGAGAGGAGAATGTTGTGAGAGTTCCAACCCAAGTAGTACTGTGCTCTGCCGGAACTTCGGAGCTAGAAATAGATAAATACTTGAGAAGAGAGAGAATACTTGTGCCTATGTTTTGACTCTTTGGCCTTTGCACCACGTATTGCCCACCAGTGTCGAGTGACCCGTCCTAGAGGGTGACATAAGCCTTAGACCTTGTTACCTGGGATGAGCGGAACGCTGAGGGTTCCCTGCTTACACCTGCGCTACAAGATAGAGTTCATAGGCTTCCAGCAACTTTGCTTTAGATGGATCAGTTCCTTTACTTTCTTTATGGATACTGTCCTGCACTGTCTGTCTCCCGGTCCACGGCGCGGGTTGAGATGATCCTTGAATTGTCCTCTTTAGTGAAAGCTTAACACTGCATAGTGTAGAATACGGTTACTTGAGAAAAAACTGTGTCTAGGTACATGTGTTCTGCGTCTAGATCACAACTCAGACTATATATCTCTGTACATAGAAGAGGATACCTGTGAGATGTACAGTGGGTACTGAAAGTATTCAGATCCCTTTAAATTTCTCACTCTTTGTTTCATTGCCATTTGTTAAGTTCAAAAAAGTTTATTTTTTGGCTTATTAATGTACACTCCACACCCTATCTTGACAGAAAAACAGAAATGTAGATATTTTTGCTAATTTATTAAACAAGAAAAACTGAAATATCACATGGTCATAAGTATACAGACCCTTCGCTCGGTATTAAGTAGAAGCACCCTTTTGAGCTACAGTCATAAGTCTTCTTGGGAATGATGTCATGTGTGCTTAGCATCATTGTCTTGTTGGAAGATGAACCTTTGGCCCAGTCTGAGGTCCAGAGCACTCTGGAAGAGGTTTTCATCCACGATATCTCTGTACTTGGCCGCGTTTATCTTACCTTGATAAGAGAGGTAAAGAAGACCCCCAAAATCACTATGGCTGCGATCCAGAGATGCAGTAGGGATATGGGCTAAAGTCCCACAAAGTCAACTATCACTGCAGCCCTCCACCAGCTGGGGCTTTATGGAAGAGTGTGCCGACGGAAGCCTCTCCTCAGTACATAGGAAAGCCTGCATACAGTTTGCCAAAAAACAGATAAAGGACTCCCAGACTATGAGAAATAATATTCTCTGGTCTGATTAGACGAAGATTTAACTTTTTTGGTGTTAATTTTAAGCGGTATATGTGGAGAAAACCAGGCACTGCTCATCACCTGCCCAATACAATCCCAAAAGTGACACATGGTGGTGGCAGCATCATGCCATGGGGGTGTTTTTCAGCTGCAGGGACAGAACAACTGGCTGCAATTGAAGGAAAGATGAATTCGGTCAAGTACAGAGATGTCCTGGATGGAAACCTCTTCCAGAGCGCTCTGGACCTCATATTGGGCTAAAGCATGGGTCTCCAAACTGTGGCCCTCCAGCTGTTGCAAAACTACATTTCCTATCATACCCGGTCAACAAAATCCAAAGCTTTGGCTGTCCAGGCATGATGGGAATTGTGGTTTGCAACAGTTGGAGGGCCGCAGTTTGGAGACCCCTGGGCTAAAGGTTCATCTTCCAACGAGACAATGACCCTAAGCACACTGTTAGAATAACAAAGCAGTGACTTCTGAACAACTCTGTGACCATTCTTGACTGGCCCAGCAAGAGCCCTGACCTAAACCCAATTGAGCATCTCTGGGAAGACTTGAAAATGGCTGTCCAGCAACATTCACCATCCAACCTGAGAGAACTGGAGAGGATCTGCAAGAAGAATGGCAGAGGATCCCCAAATCCAGGTGTGAAAAACTTGTTGCATCATTTCCAAGTAGACTCATGGCAGTACTAGCTTAAAAGGGTGCTTCTACTCAATACCGAGCAAAGGGTATGAATACATATGACCATGTGATATTTTAGTTTCTCTTGTTAAATACATTTGCAAAAATATCTCCATTTCTTTTTATTTTCCTGTCAAGATAGGGTGTGGAGTGTACATTAAGGAGTCTGAATACTTTCCGTACCCACTGTATATTTTTCTGTACATGTAGGAGACCTGTGAGCAGGACCGGACTAAGAATAAACTAAAGCCCTGGCATTAGAGATTATATAGGACAGCATGCTGTCTGGTTTATGTTAAACTTGTTTAACCCCTTCAGGACAAGGCTAATTTTCGTTTTTGCGTTTTTGTTTTTTCCTCCTTGTGCTTAAAAGGCCATAGCAGTTGCATTTTTACACCTACAGACCCACATGAGCCCTTATGTTTTGTGCCACTAATTGTACTTTGCAATGACTGGCTGAATTTTTGCATAAAATATGCTGCGAAACCAGAAAAAAATTATATGCGCTGTGAAATTGAAAAAAAAAAACACAATTCTTTTTCTTTGGGGGGGGCTTCATTTTCACACCGTGTGTCCTATGCAAAAGCTGACTTATTATACATGTTCCTCAAGTCGTTACGATTACAATGATATGTAACATGTATAACTTTTATTGTATCTGATGGCTTGTAAAAAATTCAAACCATTGTTAACAAATATATGTTCCTTAAAATCGCTCTATTGCCATGCTTATAGCGCTTATATCCTTTGGTCTATGGGGCTGTGTGAGGTGTCATTTTTTGACCTGTGAGGTGTATATATCTCTGTACATGGAAGAGGAGACCTGTGAGGTGTATATATCTCTGTACATGGAGGAGACCTGTGAGGTGTATATATCTCTGTACATGGAGGAGGAGACCTGTGAGGTGTATATATCTCTGTACATGGAGGAGGAGACCTGTGAGGTGTATATATCTCTCTGTATATGGAGAGACCTGTGAGGTGTATATATCTCTGTACATGGAGGAGGAGACCTGTGAGGTGTATATATCTGTATATGGAGGAGACCTGTGAGGTGTATATATCTCTGTTTATGGAGAAGACCTGTGAGGTGTATATATCTCTGTACATGGAGGAGACCTGTGAGGTGTATATATCTCTGTACATGGAGGAGGAGACCTGTGAGGTGTATATATCTCTATACATGGAGGAGGAGACCTGTGAGGTGTATATATCTCTGTACATGTAGGAGGAGACCTGTGAGGTGTATATATCTCTGTACATGGAGGAGGAGACCTGTGAGGTGTATATATCGCTGTCTGTACATGGAGGAGACCTGTGAGGTGTATATATCTCTGTATATGGAGAGACCTGTAAGGTGTATATATCTCTGTACATGGAGGAGGAGACCTGTGAGGTGTATATATCTCTGTACATGGAGGGGACCTTTGAGGTGTATATATCTCTGTATATGGAGAGACCTGTGAGGTGTATATATCTCTGTACATGGAGGAGACCTGTGAGGTGTATATATCTCTGTACATGGAGGAGGAGACCTGTGAGGTGTATATATCTCTGTACATGGAGGAGGAGACCTGTGAGGTGTATATATCTCTCTGTATATGGAGAGACCTGTGAGGTGTATATATCTCTGTACATGGAGGAGGAGACCTGTGAGGTGTATATATCTGTATATGGAGGAGACCTGTGAGGTGTATATATCTCTGTTTATGGAGAAGACCTGTGAGGTGTATATATCTCTGTACATGGAGGAGACCTGTGAGGTGTATATATCTCTGTACATGGAGGAGGAGACCTGTGAGGTGTATATATCTCTATACATGGAGGAGGAGACCTGTGAGGTGTATATATCTCTGTACATGTAGGAGGAGACCTGTGAGGTGTATATATCTCTGTACATGGAGGAGGAGACCTGTGAGGTGTATATATCGCTGTCTGTACATGGAGGAGACCTGTGAGGTGTATATATCTCTGTATATGGAGAGACCTGTAAGGTGTATATATCTCTGTACATGGAGGAGGAGACCTGTGAGGTGTATATATCTCTGTACATGGAGGGGACCTTTGAGGTGTATATATCTCTGTATATGGAGAGACCTGTGAGGTGTATATATCTCTGTACATGGAGGAGACCTGTGAGGTGTATATATCTCTGTACATGGAGGAGGAGACCTGTGAGGTGTATATATCTCTGTACATGGAGGAGGAGACCTGTGAGGTGTATATATCTCTGGATATGGAGGAGACCTGTCAGGTGTATATATCTCTGAATATGGAGAGACCTGTGAGGTGTATATATATCTCTGTACATGGAGGAGGAGACCTGTCAGGTGTATATATCTTTGTACATGGAGGAGGAGACCTGTGAGGTGTATATATCTCTGTACATGGAGGAGGAGACCTGTGAGGTGTATATATCTCTGTATATGGAGAGATCTGTGAAGTGTATATACCTCTATACATGGAGGAGGAGACCTGTGAGGCGTACATATCTCTGTACATAGAGGAGAGCTAAGAGGTGTGTGTATATCTCTGTATATACTGTATACAGCTTTATCTTGACACAGATATAATCCACAAGAAACCTATAACAATGCAATATTTATTAGATAACATTCATTCACTTGCTAAACATGTTGTGTCAGGACGGGATTTCCAGTTGTATGACAGTCGCATGTGTTATATTCACAGTGTCGGGAGTCTCAGTCATATATCTGTATACAATTTTTATATCAAGTCCTTTGTGCTATAGAATAAATTAAAAAACATCTTATAAAAAAAATCTCTTCAAAGAACCGTCCTAGGTTTATGCATTTCTCATGTGCGTCTTTTTCTGTTCTTGACCCATGTATCCTATCCACCGATAGGGGCGCTCTAGCCCAGGCTGGTTGGTTGGCTGGGAGCCTATTGGCAATCTTTGACCTACTTGTTGTCAGTCCATCATGGCAGCTTCTTCTCATCTCGTCCCTTAGATGTGGACCATCTCTACATCCATTCTCTCAGATTTGGCAAATTCCAGAAATACAATTAACCCCACAATATTCACAGCAACTACAAGGTGGAACATGGGCCCCCAGGAGCCGGTGGTTTCAATTAGGTAACCTGAGAGATAGACCCAGACTACACCTAGGGCCAAAGGGAAAAAAAAATTACTCATACTTATTCCCCTTCCGTCCTAAAGGACGACTAATGTCCTTGAAACTTGTGATAACTAAAAATGTGAGTAGCAATTGCATAGCGGTATTTTTTAGACATTTTATTGCATGGTTATTACATAACTTTTTGTATGAATGTGTTTGGGAATTATATGGCAGTATTATTCATGCTCCGTGTGAAAGTATTATAGGGGTTTACAGGATTCAAAAAACAATAATAATTTTTTGCTGAAACAGCACCACATCTGTCCATTGGTTGTGTCTGGTATTGCAGCTCAACTCCTTTAAACGTGTCTACATTGCAATACCAGATACAGCCTTTTTGCTGATGTGACACTGGTTTTAGAAGAAAGCCTCTATGTCTCCCATGACAAGTATCAGAGTAAATACATATACAGGTCCCAGTGCAACACCAGGTGGGGATCACCCATCATGTCATGGAGACATCTTGTGGTCATACAGGGTATAAATCCTTGTTCCTGAACCATGAAATCCAGGATCATACAACTCTGTATAGACCTAATAATTCTCACAGCTGAGTGATAGGTCCACACAAGTTTTCAACCCATTCTCTGACAGTAAGTGGAGTTCTTGAAAACGGTAGGAAATTTAAACATAGTAATTAAAGATTATGGACTGAAGACTAGAGAGCCCCTTTAAGATTTGCATTATTATTATGGATTGTTAGATGTCTTACCCAGTAACGCTCCTCCTGTGTTGGCCACACCTAAGATTAGAAGAAAGAATCCATCCCAGATGGATGAAGGGAATATTAATAGAATAGTGATTGCAGCTCTGGAGTATAATACAGGATGTAACTCAGGATCACTACAGGATAAGTAATGTAATGTATGTACATAGTGACCTCACCAGCAGAATAGTAAGTGCAGCTCTGGAGTATAATACAGGATGTAACTCAGGATCAGTACAGGATATGTAATGTAATGTAATGTATGTACATAATGACCCCACCAGCAGAATAGTAAGTGCAGCTCTGGAGTATAATGCAGGATCAGTACAGGATATATAATGTATGTACACAGTGACCTCACCATCATAATAGTGAGTTCAGCTCTGGAGTAGACTGGAGGATAGGCGGGTGTGGTCACTCTCAGTGTGTGTAGGTGTGTCCGTCTGTGCTCCTGAGCTCCAGAGAGAGAGGCTGATTTTCCACCTGCCTTTCCCAGGAGTGTGGCAGGCTCCTGGGGGAGGCTTTCAGCATGGATCCCCGGGAATCCAAGGCCTCCATCTCCCGAACCAGGCCGGCGGGGGGTGGAGAGGAAAAGCTACCGGCCAGCGCTCCAGCCTGTGGACTGAGGAGATCTGGAAGGGTCCGCAGCAATGTGGCTCCTGGCCCCCAGGCAACGGCTTCCAGTGATGGAGGAAAGAAAGCTGCGGCTAAGAAAACTCCAGCAGTGTCCAGGAGTCAGCCGGTGGAGATGTGGGGTGAGCGAGGCCCCAAGGAGTCTGCCAGCACGTACTGCTCCCGCATCACCGCTAAGTTTGCGGAGTATGAACAGCTTGGGAAGGAACTGAAGGCAGCAAGAGAAGATCTGCGCTTTCTCAGGTACCAGGCTAATACGGCTCCCAAGAGGAAGAAGCCCGAGTTCTCTCCCAGGATCAAGTCCCTGAGTGCCCAGGTAAAGGGGATAGAGGAGAGGAGGGCGGCCATCCTGGAAGGGAGCGACCTGTTCAGGGAGAAATTGCGCAATGAGGATCGCTTTGCCACTATGAAATCCCCTAGCAGCAGAGCGGATGATGGGGGTGATGCTGCAGGAGATGGGGAGAGTAGTAGTGGAGAGGAGGAAGAAATGGAGGCTGAGGAGGCTGTAAAAGCTGAGGACTTGGTGGAGTGTAAGGAGGAGGACTGTGTGATGAATGAGGACCCCTCTGATGTCACCCAAAGTACCCCCCAAAGCATGCAGGAGAGCTACAGCATTATGGCAGCGCAGGTGGCTCTGCCAGACACTGATGAGGATGATGATGATGATGATGATGGTCTGTCAGATGGAGGACTACTACAGGCCATAGTCAGGCAGGAGTCCCCCCTGAGGATGGAGGCCTTCACCTTTGGAGAAGATCTCGGTGAGGATGTTCCGGTAAAAAGAAAAGCCGCAAAAAAGCAAGAGAGTGTGAGTCTTGTATTCACTCCATTCCAGCAGTCCGGGGCGGCTGAGAAGTCAGTCCGGGCGGCTGGTGACTCCTCTACACTGCCAGTCCCCATTTCTGATGTGGAATGGGGCCAGCAAGGAGGAGAGAGAGATGGCAAAATGGCGGAGAAAGCCGCTCCTGCTTGTGTCAGTAGTGGGGGCGGCCATAGTAAAGAAGGGGCGGACAGGAAGGTTCAGGGCCTCTCGGGAGTCTTGGGTGCTGCAGGACGCTCCTTTGTGGGGGGTGCCCGGGCATCAGAGACTGGTGCGGAAAGTTCCAGTATGTCACATCTACCTGGACTGACAGCGGTTCCGGTTGCCGTGTCTCCTGCTGTGGGCTCTGTGGGATCACAGCGGGAAGGCGCATCTTGTGGGAACGTAATAAGCAACTCTCCCAGGTCAAGAACATTGGAGCCTATAATGGGTTTCAGCGGGAGAGTTTGTAGTGATGCGGGGCCATGTGCGTCACCTGTCATGGCATCCGCAGCTAAAGAAACTGTTGGGACTGAGACACGAAAAACAGTGCTAAAACCTGCCACACTGATCCACAAGGCCAGCCCAGCTACTGAGTGTATGGAGGTGACGGATGGGGGGAGTAGTAGTAGTAGCATGAATGTTGTGCAGACTGGGGGAGGGAGTGGTGTTATTGATGGGAGTAGTAGTGGTGTGCATAATGGGGATGTGAGTGGTTTGAATGCTAGGAGTGGTGAAGTTAACCCTTCAGGTGCCACTGGAGAGGTGGCAATTCTCAGGGCAGATATTGCTGGGGTATATTCTGGTAATGCGGTTACTAGTCAGTCAGGGCCGGGTCCGGCTGCCCCTCCGGCTGCCGTCAGGAGTTACGCTAATGTTGCGGCAGCCGGAGGTCCAGGGAGATCTTCACTTCCACCCCCTGGGGAGGGTCACTTGCAACGACGCCTTCTGGAGGCACTTAGGAAAGGAGATAGAACGCTCCAGGTAGAGGGGAGGGAGGTCGACTTGTCCTTCTACATAGAAAGACATGGACTTGGAGCCTTCCGAGAGAACAATGGGGAAGTGGTCTGGTCGCTTCCAACACCCGGGCAGGAGGTGGGCCGTAGGAACGTGGCCCGTCTGGTATGGAGAGGCAGTGATGCGTGCCCACAGAGAGGAAAGGTGGTGGAGCTTCTCTTCCAGATGAGGTTCAAGGCCAGTGACATCTTTGCCTTGATCCACCCCTACGGCTCCTCTGAGTTCGACATCAGCTTTGTAAGACCAGAGGGGCTTGAACTTTTCTGGTCTAATTATGAGCTGGTGAAGGACGAGCCCGGATGGCGAGATTTCGTTGTTAAAGCGATATCTCGCCAGAGCATGGTAAAGAAAGTGACCGTCTTGACACGTAACGAATCACTTTCTTGTTATGACATCATGACTTGGTTGGGCAGGTACGGGGAAGTGACGGACGTTCCCCGGAAGAACTTAGATCAGCATGGCATCTGGTCTGGGGCCTGGACGTTCTCAGTCCGTCTAAAACGTTCAGGCAATACTGTTGCGCACATACCATCAGCCGCTTTCCTTGGTCGCGACAGAATCCAGGTCTTTTACCAGGGGCAACCGAAGCTGTGCCACAGGTGCGGTGATCCCACCCACTTTAGCGCAAACTGCTCTAAGCTGATGTGCGCACTGTGCGGTGCGGAGGGTCATCTTGCTGCATCCTGTGGCCGGATTAGGTGCCACCTGTGTGGTGACCTTGGTCACCCATTTAGTAGGTGTCCCCGTTCTTTCTCTTATGCTGCAGCCACCCGAGCTGGGGAGAGCCCTGAGGTTGCCTCAGCGGGGGAGGGGACCAGCAGAGGAGAGGGAGCACCAGAGCCAAGGAAGAGAACTGACAAGGAAAAGCGTAAGAGCCCCACTCAGCTTAGGCGAGAGAAAATGCGCAGAGGGAGCAAGGACCTTGGAAGTTCCAAGATGGTCGGGGTAGTCCAGGGTCCTGCTCCTGGCGTTGGCTCAGATGGTCAGGCTGAGGCTTTGGGGGGCGCTGAACTAGATGAAGAGATGGGGAGACTGCGCAAAGAGGAAAGCGAGGCTATAGCCATCTCCTCAGGTTCTTCCCAGTATGAAAGTCTGGATGAGGATGGAGGGAGATGGCAAGAGGAAAAACCTAAGCGCAGCAGAAGGAAGAATGTTAAGAAGATGCCTAAAAAATCTAAGGCGACTTCTTCGTCTTCCCAAAAAATTATTAAAGGCCAGATGTCAAAGGAAGCTCCGACTGACCCCCCTCTGATCGGTCTATCTAACAGATATCAGTCCCTCAGTGAAGGAACCTCTCCATTTATAGAGGGGGAGGTTGAGGGACTGGTGTCTAGGGCAGAGGAACCTCCAGGAGGTGCCGAGCCTGCTCCCCCAGAGGTACTTTCCTCAGGGGGTCAGGTGGCCTCAGGTGGTGGAAGTGAAGATCAAGAGATGGATATGTCCACCTCTCTAAAACGGTCTAAGGAACCATCTAAGGGGTCTTCCTCTGATGTTGAAGGGGGTGGAAAGAAAAAGGGAAAGAAAACAAGTAAGTAGGGGTTTAAGGCCGTCCAACTCAATCACCCATGATGGCGGCACTCACCCCATTGACGCTGGCATCCATTAACTGTGCCAGCATTAAGTCGGATACGGCTAGATTTGCAGCCTTTGATTTTCTCGGTCGTATTAACGCCGACATTTTGTTTTTGCAGGAGACCAGGTTGACAGATCTAGCCTCTCTAATAAAAGCCAAGAGAGAGTGGAGGCATGGGCCTTCACACTGGTCTCTTGCGGCTGAGCCGTATAGTGGGGTGGCGGTCCTTTTTACCGCTCCTGTAGAATGCAGACGGGTTATCGAGTTGGAAATGGGGAGGTGCCTGATCTTGGATGTCCTCATGAAGGGGCAAGAGCTCAGGCTCATTAACATCTATGCCCCACAGACTAAGTGGGACCGTAAAAGCCTTTTTATGAGGATTAAGCCCTTTCTTTTTACGAGTCGGCAGGTAGTCTTTGGTGGAGACTTCAACACTATCACGAGGTCTCAGGACAGGAGAGGCGCCAAAGACAAGCTGGCTTATGATAGCATGGCCCTGATTAGTATAGTTAGGGAAGCTCGCCTAGAGGATGCCCACATCCGGACACCCTCGGGCCACGCGGGTTTCACCTATCATCGAGGTAGCTGCAGGTCTAGATTAGACAGGTTTTATTTAAAGGAGGAAGCCGTCTCTTCCGCAGTGTCCGTGGTTGAGGTGGAGTTCTCCGACCACTGTCTAATTTTGTTTTCCCTGAATGTTTCAGAGACCCCCCGGATGGGTAGAGGCTACTGGAGGCTGAATTCGTCCCTCCTGGAAGAAGCAGAGGTAAGACAGTCCTTTGAGGATTTTCTTCAGAGTCAGGTACCTCTACTGGGCCTATGTAGTAGTAAGTCAGAGTGGTGGGAGATATTCAAGAAGCGGGTTGCGAGGTTCTTCCGCCAGCTCTCGAGCCTCAGATCCCTGAATAGGTATCGTGTGTATCAGGGCCTGAGGAGGAAACTCGAGCATCTCGTCTCGACTGGAGGTAGTAGAGAGGAGATCTCCAGAGTGAAAGCCTTGCTCATGAGGTGTCAGTATGATAGGCACGCATCTTTAGTTTTTGAGAGGGATTTCGGGAGGTACCGCTCGCCCGACCCCTACAGAAACTGTAAGATGTCAGTGAGTAGTAAGATTGTGACTGGACTGGTTGATAGTACGGGATCTCTGAACCGGTCCAGATCAGGGATCCTGGAGGTCGTCAGATCCTTTTACTCACACCTCTTGGGGAGGAAGGATCTAGATCGAGATGTGATGTCGGGTTTCCTGGCTGAAACCGTTCCTGAGCCAGGGGTAGACCCCTCTCTTGATGTTTTGGCAGAAGAGATCAGGGAAGAGGAAGTTAGACTGGCGATTGAAGGGCTTGCCCTCAAGAAGTCGCCAGGTCCAGATGGCTTAACATCTGAGTGGTATAAGACCTTCAGGGACCTCTTGGTTCCCCTCTTGACCGAGGTCTTCAATGAGTGTCTTTCCTCGGACGCTCTGCCAAGGTCAATGAGGAGGTCAGCCCTGATTCTTCTGTCAAAGGGTAAAGATTCGAGCCGCATTGAGAATTGGAGGCCCATAGCTCTTCTCAATGTGGACAGGAAGATTCTGGCCAAGATACTGTTTAATCGGCTGGTGAAGTTTGCACCCCGGCTCCTTTCGGAGGCTCAGCACTGCTCTGTTCCAGGCCGAAGCACCTTAAGTGCTGTCCTTAGTGTCAGGGAGGCAGTGGAGCGGAGTAGTGCGGGTCTTTGGAAGGGGTACTTGCTGTCCTTGGATCAGGCCAAGGCATTTGATCGGGTGAACCACGAGTACCTCTGGTCTGTCCTTCTGAGATATGGCCTACCAGATACTTTTGTCAATTGGCTTAAGATCTTGTATGCAGGGGCAGAGAGTTTCCCGCTGGTGAACGGTTGGTCTGGCCGCTCTTTTGAGGTTGGGTCTGGTGTTCGCCAGGGCTGTCCTTTGAGCCCACTGTTGTATGTGTTCGCGATCGACCCTTTCCTTAGGAGGGTTGGTTGTGGACCATTGGCAGGGGTCGGGATGAGCCTGGAGGAGCCAGAAGCCACCCTGAGAGTGGTAGCATACGCTGATGATGTCACTATCTTTGTGTCCTCGAGAGAGGAGGTCGATGTGGTGATGTCGGAGGTGGACCGCTACTCAGAGGCATCTGGGTCCAGCATCAACCCGGATAAGTGTGAAAGTCTCTGGCTGGGAGGGGGAGATCCCGAGTTTGATCTCCCGGACACCCTTCCAGAGCCCCAAGACTCGGCAAAAATCCTAGGCATTACATTCGGCCAGGGTGATTACCCCACTAAAAACTGGGATGGTAGGCTCCAGGATGCCACTCGGAAGGTGGACCAGTGGAAGGGTTGGTCCTTAACCTTAAGGGAAAGGGTACACCTGATCAAATCGTACCTGCTCCCTTTGTTCATCTACCTGGGCAGTGTGTGTATCTTGCCAGAGGCTTCCTATACTAGGATCTACAGCCTGTTCTTCCAGCTGTTATGGGGGAATAGGCTGAACCTGGTCAAGAGAGAGGTTACGTACCGCACGAGGAGACTAGGGGGTTTGTCTATGGTGAACCCTGTGGTGTTCTTAGTGAACACCTTCTTGAAAGCTAACATCGCAAACCTCTGGAAAGAGAGGGCTCCTCCGTGGGTACTCTCCTGCAGGGAATGGTTTCGGCCTTTCTTCCAGGAATGGGAGACAGGAGGGCGAGTGAAGGACCTTCGTACACCCCATGGATATCTTCCGGCTTACGCTACCCCGACTCTGAAGATGGTACGTCGGTGGGGTCTGGGAATGTGGGAGATCAGGACTCAGTCGAGGAAATTCCTTGACCAAAGGGTTCTGTTGACCCATTTCCAGAAGCCCCTGGCGCTCAGGGACTGCCCAGGCCAGGATCTAGAGGTTGGGCTTAGTCTTTTAAACTCGAAACGGATCCCTCAGAAGTTTTGGGATTTGGCCTGGCGCTGTTTCCAGGGGAAGCTATATGTGAGGGACAACTTGAAGTGCAGGAGCTCCGATGATCGGGGGTGTCCCCGTGAGGAGTGTGGTAATACGCTAGAGAGTATGGATCATTTCCTGCTTCAATGTCCCTTCAATATAGGGGTTTACACCAGGGTGGGCGCCTCCATAGGTTGGAGTCAGTTAGTCAGTCTCACCTATCCGGAGTGGGCTTATGGGGCATTCAGGAACCTGGGTGGCCGAGATCGCTGCACGTTATTTCTAGTCAGCTTAGTGGTTAGGTACCACACGTGGAACGCACGGTGTCTAGTATCTACACAGCGTAGAGTCCTCTCCGAGGTGGAGGTCTGTAGGAACATCACTGGTGACCTTGGGAAGATCAGGTCTTTGGAGTATGGCAGGCTGGGTACCAGTAGGGCTTCTCTCCTGTGGAGAGGTTTTTCTTTCGCTGTGCCCTAGGTACTGAGCCCACTGGGTGAGGTGCCATAATTATGGTTAGGGAGAGAGCAGGTAGGGACAGCAGTAGGGAAAGCGCGTAGGGTCAGTTTAAACTTAGGGTTAGAGATAGGGGGAGAGTAGGGTAAGATAGTAAGGGATAGTTTATAAATTTCTGGTACCCGGTCTGCCATCCTCCGATCCCGGTGGAGGGCTGGTGCATGCCACTTTAGATTTTTGTTTTGTTTTTCTGGTCAGCAGTAGGTATAAAGGGCTTACAGGCTACCGAACTTGGGCCTTATTATAATTGTGTATAATATTGTTCTGTTATGTTATTATGGTGTGCTATGTTTATGTTAATATATGTTTTGTGATAAGTGTAGGCAGGGTTATGGCTGAATAAGCCATGTGAGCTTTATGGACATAATAGTCATTGTATATATTGTATATATGAGGGGATACAGAATAGGTTGGGAGGGGGGATATGGGGGGCGGGGTCTGTGGGAAGGTGTGGGCTGAATGGAGCTGACACCAAAAATGGACTGAACTTTGACTCCATGAACAGGGCAGGGCAGCCGGGCCCGAGTGTTGTACTGGAATAACCAGTTAGTTAGTTAGTATTTTATTCTTATACTGATATGTTATATGCTTTCTTTTGGTTAGGCCTGGATGGCTTTCATTTTCAGTTCATGTATAGTTATTGTTTGTAGTATCAGGTGGTCGTGTGTTGGTCTAGAGGTGGTTGTATATGTGTGTTTATGTTTTGTTTATTTACTATAACCCAGGTTTGGGAGTTTTTTTTAGCCAGGGTGGCTTCTCTTTAGTTATGATTACAGCCGAGGATGGCTTTGTAGTTTAAGTTTTATGGCTTATTTTGCCTGGATTGAAAACATTTTTATTTATTTATTTTATTTTATTTATTTATTTATTTATTTTTGTTAAGTAGGAATACTGGGCTGGCTTGGTGGCAAAAGGTTAAAGATTTCATTTTGCTTTATACTATTATAATGGTTTATCATTATTATTTGTTATTTATGTAATTTACTGTTATGTTTAAGTTATGGCCAGATATGCCTTGTTTGTTAATTTTTCTATTTTTCTAATAAAAGAAATACAGGATGTAACTCAGGATCAGTACAGGATATGTAATGTAATGTAATGTATGTACATAATGACCCCACCAGCAGAATAGTAAGTGCAGCTCTGGAGTATAATGCAGGATCAGTACAGGATATATAATGTATGTACACAGTGACCTCACCATCATAATAGTGAGTTCAGCTCTGGGGTATAATACATGATGTAATATTCACAATAACTGATATACGCACCAAAAAGGAAGCCGGCACAGGAGGGAGCGAGGTCCTGAACGTTTACTGTTATACCACTGTAAGGGAATAAAGCATATTAAGTAAAAAAGGGCTGTGTACAATTGGCAGCAGTCACTACATCTGTCAGCAGAGCCTCCCCTGTCCTCACCTGTGGTTGAAGGTTTGCAGCCCTACTGCCACAGATGCAAATGCAATGGCCTGACAGTAACTATTCGTGTGAGCCAAGCAGAGGATGAAGATGCTGGAGAACCCCATTCCACAAACCTGTGTACATAAGAGAGGGGCTTTTACAAGAACGTTACATAACCACGCGCCATGTGTACCACAATGTAGCAGAGCTCAATGATATGTTTTTTTTTTCCATGTGTGCAAAGTGATAACTCTCTGAATTAGTGTAGGTTTATTTGGCTGTCCAATCACAAGAAAGCACCTACTCCTCTCTGCTATGCCATAGTGTTGATTTACAGTATGCTACCAAAGCTGGCATGAGGAGGAAGAAAGGGTTATTGATGAACTGGCTTTGAAAGGTGTTGTGTAAGCATAAAGTAAAGAAACAACAGCGGTAAAGCAAGGAAATGGTTACACTAAGCACTGAAATTGCTGCTAAAACTGATGATAAGCTACAGAGAGGGGAGAGGGGATTACAGTCAGTAGCGGTCTTGGGCACCAAGCATCCCACGCAATTGCGTGGGGCCCCGGACATCCAGGGGGGCCCCGCTCTGGTGCCCAAGACCGCTGTCCCGCTGCTGCGATCTTAACTGTAACGTTGTGCGCTCATAAAGAACGCACATAGTTACAGGCAGCAGCGGCACTGACAGGGTGAGAGCCATTGGCTCCCTCCCTGTCTGTCACTCTTGTGGCCACAGGAAGTGTTTTCCCTGCCGTCACAAGAGGCCGCTCTGTGTCCCTGGTGCCGGCGCTCGAGGCGTCACTGGAGCGCCGGTGCCATGACAGGGAAAAACACTTCCTGCGGCCACAAGAGTGTAGAGAAGAGGAGACGCCCGGACCCAGGTGAGTATGTGTGTTTGTTTTTTTGTGCTATACACTATATGGGAGTGGGTGCACACAGCGGGGGTCTATATAACCGGGGGGTGGGGATGGGGAGCGCACAGAGAGGCTATATAAACGGAGGAGGGGAGCGCACAGGGGGTATATATAAACAGGAGAAATGCACAGGGGGTCTGTATACTTATGGGAGAGCACAGAGGGTCTATATAAACGGGGTGGGGGGAAGCGCACAGGGGGTCTATATACTTATGGGACAGAAAAAGGGGGTCTATATAAAAGGGAGGGAAGCGCACAGGGGGTCTGTATACTTATAAGAGAGCGCACGGGGTCTGTATAAACGGGGGGAGCACACAGAGGGGCTATATACTAGTGGGGGAGCACACAGGGTATATACAACTGGGGGAGCACACAGGGGGTATATACAATTGGGGGCAGTGCACAGGGGGTATATAAGACTGGGAGAGCACACAGGGGGTCTATATAGTATACTGGGGAGAACACAGGGGGTCTATATATAACTGGGGCAGCACACAGGGGGTCTATATATAACTGGGGGAGCACACAGGGGTCTATATATAACTGGGGGAGCACACAGGGGGTCTATATATAACTGGGGGAGCACACAGGGGTCTATATACTACTGGGGCCAGCACACAAGGAGTATATAATACTTGGGGCAGCACACAAGGAGTATATACTACTGAGGGCAGCACACAGCAGTCTATATTACATTGGGACTGCAAAGAGGTGCCTATATACCTTACTACTATAATGGGGCACAGAAGATGCCTAATTATTAAGTGGGGGCACAGGGACACCTTAAATCTGTGGGGACACTGAGCGGTGTAACTATTATATAGGGGCACAGAGGGGTGTAACTACTATATAGGGGTACAGGGGACCTAACTACTGAATGCGTTGGAGCCTAAATGTTTCTCTGACAGATTTTGGAGAGAAGATTTACAGCTGGGAGAAGATTTCAAGGTTGCCCACGCTGGATGGAGAGAGAAAGAAAAAGAAGTAAAAGCTGATCAGAGAAGACGCCTCCTGTAAGTCACTGGATGTAACTGCACTCTGTTATAGGGTCTGTAGTGATAGGGGTCATGGTGTGGCAGTATTATGTAATGGTATTATTGGTAATATCTTCCTGTTTTGTCCAGAGCAGTTTTGAGGCAATATGTAATCTCTGTATGGTGGTAGGAGGGTTATAAGAGGACTACTGGAGGGGGGGAGCGCATGTCGAGGGGGGGGCCCCAGAAATGCCAAGACCGCCCCTGATTACAGTCAGGAGGCAGCACTGTGTACGTACAGTAGTTACAAAAGGGACAGTTGCCCAGATATTTATGCACGATCAGAGACTACCATTTTTAGTAAGAGAAGCGATTTACAAATGTGAAATCACATAGATTATCCCATGAAGGGGAGGTATTTGACACGGCAATGGCCAATCAACTACAATAGAGTAGTTTGGCTTCCTCTGGTACGCTCAGTTCTGCTGAACCTGATAAACTGTATTCAGTTTTGCTGCATCTGACAAGCTCAGGTACATTGCCCCCAACAAGCTCAACTACAACGCACGTAACAAGCTCACAAACACTTATAGCTCAGCTCTACTGCATCAAGCAAACAGCTCTTCTCCCCTGCATCCCCCTCCCCCCTCCCCCCAAAGAAAAACAAAATGACTGACCATGTGCTTTAGTTACCTGCATGAGCTTCCGGACCCAGATAGTTTTATAACCTGAAAAGGTTAAGAGAGACAAAAATTTCCACAACCATTAGAGGGGGAAGCAAGCAGCAATACAACCACTAGGCAGATTGCAATAGCAACAGCGCCATCTACAGGTTGTGACAAGATTTTATATTTTCTTTGAATAAGGTGTTTTTTTTAACTGTTACTTGGAAAGACATAATAGGAGACACTCAAGAACCACTCTACCAGTTAAATTACCCACCATTGTTTCAGAAAATATTCTCCAAACCTAAGAAATAAGAGCACCTCCCACTCTCATTTTTAGGTAGGTTTCTAATTAGAATGCTTAGTTGTTATATCCACTACAAACCATTCCGCTGTTGCTCCGCCACCAGGATGTCACTGGGATGCAGTCTGGCATCTTAAGATAAGTAAGTGGCTCACTGGATTGCTACATCTTAATTGCAACTACCTAGGCCTAAAGGGGGCATTCATTTCCCTGACCTTAGAATATATAATGTGGCGTGCCTTCTGAGACCTTGTGTTGACGTGCTGCTGGAGTTAAACTATTACTCTAATTATACTTGGGAATGTGGTCTGGCTCTCTCGGCCCTACCACACACTAAATACAATGCACTTCCTTCAATAGTTAAGCATAGTTTACTATTGAGGGACACAGTGGTGACATGGAAGATAGTTAGGAAAATGTACAATCTACCGCAAATTGATTTCCAGGTACCTTTCTTTTTGGGGACATCCATGGTTTATGCAAGGCAGGGATAACCCAATGTTTATAAAGTGGAAAGTAGCAGGAATACACTTCCTTCACCATCTATTCCATCATTCCTCTTGTTTTCTGAGCTTTGTGCTTCTCCCTACATACATCATCGATTGTTTAGTTAGTCGGATGAAGGACCTCTCTTCACTGACCCGTTCAACAGAAATGGATTTGGTTATTACAGATCCACCTGCAAACCCAACCTTGCCCTACTTATACGCTAAGTTAGGAGTTACAACAGCTGACCCCTTGAGCACTAATATGCACACTGTGGACTAGTAGGACAGACCAATATTTAACAGTATTCACAGATAGGTCCCTACCAAAATATAAAACTAAACTTTTATTGGCTAATTATAGAAATTCCAAAACACATGCCAGTGTATAGTAAACCTCCAGCATATAAAACAAGGCACCTGGCCCAAAATGCATGCTACACATGAAGAGAATGTCACATTCAGTCAGTGTGAGAGTAATTGTACCTGCCGACAATGTACCTTTAAGACTGAATGGACCAAAAGCAGAGGGTAGACATCAGAACAGAGTCTTATTCAAAACAGACGCACTCGGCCCTATTAGTCCCTTGTTAGTGCACCAAACTACCCCTGCTCGCTCAGGGACTATCGGAGTTAGCGCCCTAGAAAGGGCGGCCTCTGCCCCGTGCAATCCCTTATGTCACAATTCCTACACTGCCCCTGCCTATGCTCCCGGCACAGTATTTCATTTCAATACTCTTCAGGGGAGTAATCTTATACGGTAGAGTAGGGAGAAGCAACAAACCACTTTTAAATAAAAACGTTGTGGCAACACATAAACATCGCGCCCTAAGAGTGCTCAGAGGCGCCGACTCACATGGACCTCTGGCCCTCCGGCCGTATTTCGCATGTGGCCCTCAGCGCATGACTTTTTCAGCGTATGGCTTCCTTTCAGCACTAATATGTATAATAACTGGGCCACCATATTTGATGACTTGCATAAGTAAAACCTGGAGGGGTGGGCCACTGTTCGGAGAGTGGTGTCTAGTGAGAGGTGGAGGGAGACATATTTTAGACTTATTCACAGCACCAATTACAATTTTACTATTCTGCCCCAACCTCTGTCCCCCAATAGGCTGTTGCCTGCCCGAAACGCCAACTGGCTTCCACTGACTTGACCCACAGGATCTGGTCTTGCCCAGCCACACAATCGTTCTGGTCCTAACTGATTGATCTGGTCCATTCAAAGTGGCAGGTTCAGATTCTATTTACCCCTCAACTAATCATCTTTCGTGCTGTCCCAGAGTCCTTGCAGATATTGTTAGCACTAAACAGTTAACTAAACGGTGTATTTTGCAGAAAGACAGAAACAAGAGAGGTCAGCACCCCAACATTCTTTAAAAAATGATGTCTCCTAATGTCTCCTATTATGGGTAATACTATAGGACTAATTGGTGCCTAACTGTGGACCTGGCAGGCTCCCTAGGGTGCCAAAATATTCCCAGCTGTAGGACCTGAATTGTGAATTTTATTGTGTGGTCTTCATCCATGATGGGGGGGGGGGGGGGAGTGTTATGGAATCGTTTTAGGGACTTTGGCCATTTTTTCTATTTTGTATACCTCTCTTTATTTTCTGCTGTAATTATCTGACACAAACCGTACCGAGCTTTGTTGTTGTATAGCAGGTTTACGGTATGTCTACACTGAGGAATAGGTAAAGAATCGTAGAGGAACGTTTTCTGCTTGAAATTCCTCACCTATTCAGCTTTGGCAGAATAGGAGCAGAATTCAAGCAGAATTCAAGCCCCATTGACTTCTATAGGATTCCTCTACCAGAATTTGCCCAAAGAATTTACAGGTCAATTCTTGCACACTGGGTAAAAGAGGATGAATTCTGCTCGAATTTGTGTCTGTCCTATTTCTTTAATTGGATTTCTCTTGTGCCTCTCCTCTCTGCTTAAAGAATGAACATGTTCATTCTTTGAGCGGAGAGGAGCCTATGCTCAACTATACAGTGGTCAAATAGCCCCTCCCGCAGTCCAGTTTACTGTTATGTTTTTAGGTTGCCTCCTATGCTCGCTTTCAGAGGAGCTTGGCCTTACCTTGTGTGATGAGGTAGTCAGACAGCAGCCCACTGAAAATGGCAGAGGGGATGGCGACAAGCCAGGGAACAACATTAAATACCCAACCCTGGAAGACAAGAAACAGGTCAAGAATACAATTTTATGGCATCTGAGAACTGAGAAACATGGGGTAATAAGACCAAGGCTAGTTGACAACTTTTTTATGTTCTCGATGACAACATTGTTCTTGGTGTTACACTGACAGGAATAAAATGTTACCACTTTCAATAAAGGTAACTGGGAAAAGTTGCTGAACATTTTGTTGACCTATGCAGTTTCCTATGTTACCAATAGGTGGCACAAGGTAACCACATGAATATATTCACAGCCTGAAAACTCATTTTGGGTCACGACTCACCTTGGCATCTGGGTATCGCTCCTTGAAGAATGTTGGAACCCAGGAAAACAGGGTGAAGGAGGTGCTGGCAATGCAGAGCTGGGCGATGATCACTGCCCTAAAGTTATACAGAATTATATGAATGGGGATCAGATTTAAAAAAAGACAGCTCTATGAAATAACTAGTGTCTAGTATAATCTATTGCACCAATCAGTGTCCCTCCAGCTGTTGCAAAACTACAATGCCCATCATGCACTGACAGCATGGGAATTGTAGTTTTGCAAGAGCAGGAGGCCACAAGATGTGGAGCACTGCTGTATGCCCGATCATAATAGGAATGTGCAGATAGTAGTGCCAAACGATCTACAATGCCCTTAACCTCTTTAGAAATTCCTGTTTCCATTTACTTCAATACTGTAAAAAGAAAAAGGGCGCAGTCTGGTGTAGTATGGCTGGTGACACACAACCAGTCAACGTGTAGGGGTATCAAAACACACCTTGTCAGGTTGTTCAAAGCTAGGAACAACACTATGCAGGACTTATGTGACAATCTGGACCCAATGCGGCTCATGGAGGACCACCAACAATGTAAAACCAATGATGTATGAACATTGAGTAGTTGAACCAGGGCCAGGCTCGGTAGAAGTAACCTCTTGAGCACAAAGGATCATGCCAGGATACAGAGAATCTTAGACATCTCAATATATAGCAATTTATTAACAAGCAATGCGTTTCGGCTCCATAAATAATGCAGAGCCCTTCTCAGACATGCTGAAATAATACACAACATACCCTTATATATCCAAAGATCCTCACAAAACCCCTCCTATTCCCAGGTCAGAGGTTATGTTTTGCATGATTGCAAATACATTTATAACTCAATAAACCATAAATATAAAATGGCCATAATACTCAGATGTATATGCAATGGATAGAGCTACGCAGAATCATCCTTCTCTGAAAAAAATCATTTTATTACTGCTTTTAAATGATAGTAACAAGCTAATCAGACATGTATTAAAAAAATTGGTATTTATAACGCACAGACCCTGATCCCTAGGAAACAAAAATTAGTGTTCAGAAGAGGGAAAATGATAAAAAATCCTGAGCAGGTGTAAATCATGGTAAATCAGGTGCGGGAGGAGGCCGCCTTCCCACCTTGCCACCCCCCCCCAATTATGTGACACATAACCTCCAGCCCAGTAAAGGGAGGGGTTTTTTGAGGATCTTTGAATATATATGGGTATTTGGGTATTATTTGTGTATGCCTAAGAAGGCCCTTTAATGTTATTTATGGAGCTGAAACGCATTGCATGTTAATAAATTCTCCTGATGTTGCTATATATTGAGCTGTCTCCGATCCTCTGTATCCTGCGGTACCGGAGCAATTATGGCATGATCCTTTGCGCTCATTTCCCTAAAGCCGGAGACTGCTCCTGGTTCAATTTCTCCACATTTACTTCAATGGGAGATGGAAACTTGCGTGAAGTCAATGGGAGCTTCCCATGCTGACCATAGTACAGTCCTTTACACAGGTACAAGTATTGGCTATTTGACCCCTCTATTAGTACACCCAGGGGTAGATTTATTGTACAATGTCCTTTCTATTGCCAATAGTAAATAATCACAGCTCAACTTACATTTTGGCAGAGCTTATTATTACATGAAAACTGAGCTGCAATTGGTTGCTATGGGCAACAAAGAGAATCTTACTAAAAGATGGCGCCATAAGGCAGGGTGCACACTGTTGCGGCCTCCGTTTCAAGTTCCATTAAAAATGCCAGTGTATGCTACATTATTTTTTTTACACCATGACAAAAAGCCAATAGATCCCATTGGCGTCCGCCAGGTGCTGTTGGTGTCCAGGGGGAACTCCTGGTATAAACTCAGCCTAAGACCTTCGCTAGGCCCCTGGCTGCAGTATTCTGCGATTGTGGGAAACCACCTAGATGCCACAACTGACCACAGCATCTAGGCAGGTGATCAGGGACATTTCTTTGTCTAAGGATCAATGAGTTGCACACCTTTATGTACCTACTCAAGGCCCTGCACATTTTTGCTTAAACAGCATATTAACAAAAAAGTAAATCAAATTAACTCTTTCTGATATATTTTTAAAAAATTTCCAACAACAGGCCTCATAAACAGGCTTAGTAGAGGGTCCATCCCTTTAAATGAGAGGGGCAGAGAAGCACCTAGCAGACTAGCAACGGGTGGTTGTCTCAGCATCTGACTGATTAAGCCTGTTCACATGGCTCTATGACCTGTCAAACATTTTTTAACATTATATTAACACTTTATAGTCCTCTGATAGGACATGGCTCACATACCACACGGGCCCCTTCTTGAATAGGCGTCTCCAGGGCACACTGGTCTGCGCTGACAGCGAGAAACCCTTCCCCAGGTCTTGAAAAGTGAGAAAGATCTCTAGGAAAGACACAGAGCATAATAGGAATATCAGGTACAAAACACAATCTTTCCCTATAAGAAGAGATGAGGAGGGTCCTAAGGGCCGTATCTCTATATGGGATGACAACCTCACCTCATGTTTATACTAGAAGTTCCCTTAAAGGAGAAGTCCGGCGAAAATAATTTTTTTATATGTTATTACTTATGGAAAGTTATACAATTTTCTAATGTACATTAATTATGGGAAATGCTCATATACTGCTATTTCCCTTAATTTAGTGTATCAGGAAGTGTTAGAATTATCTCTGAAGCAGTGACGTCACGACCAACGGTGTAATTCCTATGGAGTGTCCAGCAGGGGGCGCTCTATATATAGAAGTCAATGAGTACCATTGACTTCTATATATAGTGCGCCCCTGCTGGACACTCCATAGGAATTACAGTGTATGTAATGTAATGTAATGTAATGCACTGTACTGTTGTGACTTTATGAATACATTTATGGAATACTTTGGGGAGCAAGTGTCCTTGCTCCCCAAAGTATCCCATAAATGTATTCAATGAATACATTTGCAGGGCACCGAGCAGGGAGGGAGAGAGGTGCCATCCACCTCCCCCCTCCTTGCTCGGTGCTGGGAACATATACAAAGCACTACTCCCCCATTATCTGCAGATAATGGGGGAGTAGTACCTGTGCTATCCCTATCACCGCCCGCGCCGCCGCCGCTCACACAGGGGCTGCTATTCATGCCCCCCGCCGCTCCCCCTCCTCCTCCTCCCGGCATCAAACTTACGATCGCGCAGCTGATTCCCCGCCGCCCGCGCCGCTCCTTACTACCCGCCCGCTCGCTCGCCCGCCCCGTTCCTGGCCGCCGCTCTCTGCTCATGCCGGCCGCGTCAGCCCGCCCCCACCCCGGCCGGGGACACCAGGAAGCGCCGTGCTCCCGGCCGGGGTGGGGGTGGGCTGACGCGGCCGGCATGAGCAGAGAGCGGCGGCCAGGAACGGGGCGGGCGAGCGAGCGGGCGGGTAGTTAGGAGCGGCGCGGGCGGCGGGGAATCAGCGGCGCGATGAATAGCAGCCCCTGTGTGAGCGGCGGCGGCGCGGGCGGCGATAGATAGCACAGGTACTACTCCCCCATTATCTGCAGATAATGGGGGAGTAGTGCTTTGTATATGTTCCCAGCACCGAGCAGGGAGGGGGGAGGTAGATGGCACCTCTCTCCCTCCCTGCTCGGTGCCCTGCAAATGTATTCATTGAATACATTTATGGGATACTTGTATTCATGAAGTCACAAAAGTACAGTGCATTACATTACATACACTGTAATTCCTATGGAGTGTCCAGCAGGGGCGCACTATATATAGAAGTCAATGGTACTCATTGACTTCTATATATAGTGCGCCCCCTGCTGGACACTCCATAGGAATTACACCGTTGGTCGTGACGTCACTGCTTCAGAGATAATTCTAACACTTCCTGATACACTAAATTAAGGGAAATAGCAGTATATGAGCATTTCCCATAATTAATGTACATTAGAAAATTGTATAACTTTCCATAAGTAATAACATATAAAAAAATAATTTTCGCCGGACTTCTCCTTTAAGAGGTAGTTTCAGGGGTTTTCTTAAGACTGTGACAAGATGGTCAACCCTCTGAATGAGACAATGGCTGGGAGAAATTACATCAACAATCCCAACACTTTTAAGGTGTGCACACTTACCTCTTTCCTTAAGTACGTAGGTGCTTAAGCAATATCCCCAACTTAAAGTGAGGAACCCAGCAAAATAGAAGACAGTCTCCCAGCCGTACAACTCCAACAACACCGAGCCGACCCCACCAATGAGCAACGTCCTGGAATAAGGATAGGAAAAGCCAGGAATTAACCTACACCTACACAGGCAATGCAGATGCCTAGAAAAGCTGGATGGCAGCAAACAATTTGCAGAGCCTCACCACTACATACCCAAGCTGGGAGCCACAGCCCACAACGCTGCAGGTGAACGCTCGCTCAGTATCTCGCACTCGCTGAGAAAAGAGACTGGCTAGAGCAGGGAAGTGCACACCTTGTATTGAGAGGAAGAGGCAATGATTAAGGGAGAAATGAGACCTGACAGCACTTAAAGGGAAAGTGTCCCAAAAAAACACAATTGCTATATAAATTAAAGGGGTTGGCCACTTTATAGTAAAATAGTTAAGTGTATAGGATTAGTAAGTGTACTGTATATACTGACAGCAGCTCCTGACAGAGCTAAAATCAGACTCCCTCCTCCAGGCTGTGCTGCCTTGCTCTGTGGTGACTCTGTGCATAAGGTGGCCGACATGGAGGAGCATGTGACCATGCCCTGCCCCCCCAGTGTCTACCACTGAGCCTGTATATTCCTATGGAGGACACTGGGGGTGGGGCATGGTTACATGCTCCTCCATGTTGGCCATCTTATGGACAGACTCACCACAGAGCAGGACAGCACAGCCTTAAGGAGGGGGATCTGATTTTAGCTCTATGAGGTATAAAGGGAACTGCTGTCAGTAATTGCAGTGATTACACTTACTAAGGCTGGGTTCACACTATGTATATTTCAGGCAGTATTTGGTCCTCATGTCAGGTCCTCATAGCAACCAAAACTAGGAGTGGATTGAAAACCCAGAAAGGATCTGTTCACACATTGTTGAAATTGAGTGGATGGCCGCCATATAACCGTAAATAACATCCATTATTTCAATATAACAGCCGTTGTTTTAAAATAACAGCATATATTTGCCATTAAATGACGGCCATCCACTCAATTACAACATTATGTGAACATAGCCTTTCTGTGTTTTCAATCCACTCCTGGTTTTGGTTGCTATACAGCCTCAAATATACAGCCTCAAATATACGTAGTGTGAACCCAGCCTTATACTGTACACTGAACTATTTTATTATAAAGAGGTCAACCCCTTTAACTTGTCACTTAAGCCACTCCCCTAAAGGCCCACACAGCCAATAAACACAGGCAAGGGGAGTCACATGACACTTCCCTACAAGAGGAGCTTTATTTCTAAGTGGTCTTATGGCCCCCATAGTGACTACCATTGTGCCCACTAGCTTTTTTTCTCAATTAACCCAGGTTATACTGATGACAGCAAGCATGCCCCCTCTAAACAGACCATATATGGAAGTCAAAATAAATCTGAATTTACACTTTTAAGACCCACCCAAGAATTACCTTGTAAAAGTCCCATTAGAAAACGTAGAAGACTGACCAAGAGGAGGGGGTCTTTGGTCACATGGGCAGCCAGGGGGGTCACTGCCGTGATAAAGCCCCAGGACAGGGCTGATAAAAGAATAACCTTCTCTCCGCCAACCCTGAAAAATAAATAATGATATTAACATATACCACAGAGCTGCCAACAGGTTAAAGGGATTATCCAGCGCTACAAAAACATGGCCACTTTCCCCCTACTGTTGTCTCGAGTTTGGGTGGGGTTTTGAAACTCAGTTCCATTGAAGTAAATGGAGCTTAATTGCAAACCGCACCTGAACTGTTGACAACAGTAAGGGGAAAAGTGGCCATGTTTTTGTAGCGCTGGATAACCCCTTTAAAGTGAACCTCCCCTTAAAGGGATCACCTGATCTGTCATTGTACTCTGTCAGAAGATAACATTGGCGGGAGTTTTTGATATGGGACCCTCAGCACTTTTAGAACAAATAGCCATGTGCTACAACTAAAAGTGGAGGTTCCCTTTAATAACTTGTGCCCTGTGTCACCTTATATATGTCAATGAGGTGCTTTGTATACTCACTTGTCGCTCAGATGCCCCCCTGCCACCTGGGTAATGCAGTAACCCCAGAAAAAGCTGCCCAGAGCAATTCCAGACTGCCGCTTGTCCCAGCCAAAGTATCCGCTCATTGATACAACACAGATGGGCAGGCTGGTCCGGGCACAGTACAGGAGACATGTTCCCATCAGAAGAGTCACGGTCCAGATACGGGTCTCCAGCCTGTAACCGATACATTATAAAGTGTTATAGAGGAAAAACATAGCAGCTTTCTTCCAACAAATAGTGCCACATCTATACCCAGGTTCTATGTGATATCGCAGCTCTATTGCAGTCCTTCTGTTCTGGGTCATGGTGGGGGCGGTATCATGACTACATCCTTTTCTCCCCAACAGTAAAATTTAAAGGGGTTCTCCATACCAAACAGACCCTTTTATAAGGGTATAGTATACCTGTATCCAGATGAACATGACAATATGGATTCTGTCAATTAGCTCTAATACATTCTATTCAGCCTTTCCTTAGTCACTGAAAGCAAAGTAGTTATCAGGGGTACTACCAACCTTTCCAAGACTCCTGAAGGGCAAATCAACCTAAATAATGATAAAAGGGAGGAGAATTTGTTTGTACATAACTCCGTAAGCTGTTCCATTCAGGAGCTTGGGAGACTATAGGCCCTATTACACGAAGCAATTATCGGCCATACTTGGCCGTTACAGCCGATAATCGTTTTGTGTAATAGAAGACTACACTGCAGGATGACGGCTGATCATTGTCTTTCAACGGACTGACGACAATCCCCACCCACCCCCGGCCCTTACCCTCTCCTCCTCGCTTGCTGTCAGGCGCATGTAATAGTGCCAGCAGCAGGCTTGGAAACGAGGAGCAAGCTAGTGCTGACCTGACAGGTCAGCACTTGCTTGCTCTCCACATCGCCCCGTGTAATAGGTGCTTTAGATGACAAATCCTGCAGAAGATATAACAGAAACCATATTGGCTACCACCTAGTTTTATAAAACCCAAGGTAACAGCTAAACACACCCAGCCGGATACAATGTAAGTGTTAGAGGTGAACACCCATTTATTGGGATGTATATGTCTATTTGGGAATTTGGGATGAACTGGTAGCACTGGTTTTACTGGAAGCTGGAAACCTGTAGACCAACGTTCCCCAACCTTTAGCTCTCTTGGTGTTGAGCTTTTGCAACAGCTGGAGAGCAGAGATGAGCGAACCGGGTTCGGGTCCATCCGAACCCGAACTTTCGCCATTTGATTAGCGGGGGCTGCTGAACTTGGATAAAGCTCTAAGGTTGTCTGGAAAACATGGATACAGCCAATGACTATATCCATGTTTTCCACATAGCCTTAGAGCTTTATCCAAGTTCAGCAGCCACTGAAAATCAAATGCCGAAAGTTCGAGTTTGGATGGACTCGAACCCGAACCCGAACCCGATTCGCTCATCTCTACTGGAGAGCCAAAGTTTAGTTAACATTGCTGTAAACTTCTCCCTAAGGGCCCGTTCACACTGAGCAAAAGTGGCGAAACTTCAAGCGGAGCCCGCACCGTGGATGCAGCTTGAAATTCTGCCTGTCCCTTTGTTTCAGTGGGATTTCTCGCGTGCCTCTGCCCAAAGAATTGATATGTCAATTCTTTGGGCGGGGGGGGAAGGGAGGCGCATAAAAAATCCTATTGAATCAATGGGACAGGCAGAATTTTAAGTGGGGTCCGCGGCATGGGCTCCACTTGAAGTTCTGCCACTTTTGCTCAATGTGAACAGATCCTAAGACATGAGCCATTGGTATGCATATATTGTGGTTTAAGGGTAGCTTCACACGTACCGGATCCGCAGCGGATTTCACGCTGCGAGTTTGCAGCGAAATTTTTTGCGCCAGCTCTAATTGGCTGATGGGGACCGACGGGAGCCGGGAGCCACACACAGCTGCGGTGCTGAGCAGGTAATGTATGCTCCGGGCCGGGGGCTGTGGGCAGCCGGGGGCTAAATAGGCCGGGATACATATCTGCAGTGGAATGAAAATTCCGCTGTGGATATGTAACCCCAGGATCCGCTGCGGATTTGGCATGTGTAAAGCTATCCTAATGGTGCGTTCACACCTACAGGATCTGCAGCTGATTTTCTGCAGCAGAATTCATTTAAATAACTGAACACAGCATCAAATCTGCTGCAGATCTGCTGCAGATCCTGTAGGTGTGAACGCACCATTAAGGGATCTTTCTAAGGCTAGGTTCACACTGCGTTTTCAGCATCCGTTTAACGCATCCGTTTTTTGCAAAAAACGCATGAAAAACGGATTGCAAAAAACGGATTCATTTGTGTGCATCCGTTTTTTCCATTGACTTCCATTATAAAAAAAAACGGATCCGTTTTTTTTGGCGGACCAAAACGGACCAAAAAACGTTGCTGACCCTATTTTTCTGGACGTTAAAAAAAACGGATCCGTTAAACAGATGCTGAAAACGCAGTGTGAACCTAGCCTAATGCTAATACTCCACCGCCCATCCTCCCCATACACAGGAACGTTCAGTACTTCCAAGCTATTCTCTATGGGGAGGAGTAAGCTGCAGCTAGAGCGCTCTAATTGTTGCTCATCTCTCCTAGAACAAAGCGGTTAGCTGGTGATTTTTCATCAAGCCCGACCCCTATCACTACCGACACTATTTGTTGGTGGTCATTCGGGAGAGATCCATGCGCCTTTTATTAGTGGGTTTGTGGAAGCTAAGAAAAGTATAAGGTGTATGGGGTCCTTTAGCTTGACACCATAAGGTTGTATTCAGCAAGTAGCCGTCTAATAGTTAACCAAACCCTACATAGAGCCTGGAGGGCATTTAGATTATACATCTACTTGAGCTAACGTAAAACAGGTGAGCAAGAAAATGTGTAAACCAAGTGAGACACAAACAAACAGTGAAAAGCTGCATTAACACCTATGCTGGCAGTCATTGGAAACAGTCAGCATGCATGCCGCTAGAGTTAGCTGAGCTGCCAGAACAAGGATGTTTCATATATATCTAAAAATGCAAATCACTAGTCACATCCTGGACAGACACTGAATAAGCAGAGAGCTGGGGGGTTTCAGCTGTGAAGCCTGTAGAACCAGGACATCGGGTACTGTCCATAAAATAAATAACTACCTATAGCTAATATATGACTGACCAGATAGGACAAGTCCTTAGGTGGTCCTAGAATTAGATGGTTAATGGCCAATGGGTACTTGCCCTTATGCCCACAGTGGCATTTGCAATATGTGTGTTAAAGGGGGCTATCCAGACGGGTCAGGGTACAAACACACACGGCATATACGCTGCGTATTTACTGCTGCGATACGCAGCAAATACGCAGCAGATACGCAGCAGATTAGATCTAAATAAATGAACACAGCATCAAATCTGCACCAACAAATCTGCTGTGTATCTGCTGCGTATCTGCTGTGTGTGTTTGTACCCTAAGAAAAACTGCTTTCTTCTAGAAACAGCACCTCTCCAGTCCTCACTTATGCTGCGTTTACACGCCCAATCGACCGTTTAACGATTTTGAAGCAACAATTTGGGTTTTATAACGATCAGTGTTTAGACGAATAAATTGTTGAAAAAGCTTTTGAAAATTCGTAAGAAAAATCGTTATTGCGATCGTTTTTGCGCTCATCTTTTACATAGGGTAAATCGGTAAAAGACTGTTTACACAAAGCGATTTGTTTATTTTCAGCGAACGACGAACAACGATTTAAGAACATGTTGAAAGATCAAAATGAACAAATGAATGATTTCTCACTCGTTGTTTGATCGTTTGCTGTGTTTACACGGTACGATTATCGCTCAAATGCGATCGTTTATGCAAAAATTTGAATGATAATTGTTCCGTGTAAACGCAGCATTAGGGTACAAACACACACGGCATATATGCTGCGTATTTACTGCTGCGATACGCAGCAAATACGCAGCAGATACGATCTAAATAACTAAACACAGCATCAAGTCTTCACCATCAAATCTGCTGCAGATCTGCTGCGTATCTGCTGCATATACGGTGTGTGTGTTTGTACCCTTAGGGTAGAAAACACACACGGCTTATACGCTGCGTATTTACTGCTGCGATACGCAGCAGATACGCAGCAGATTAGATCTAAATAACTGAACACAGTATCAAATCTGCTGCGTATCTGCTGTGTGTGTTTGTACGCCTAAGGGTACAAACACATACACACCGTATACGCAGCAGATACGCAGCAAATACGCAGATCTGCAGCAGATTTGATGGTAAAGACTTGATGCTGTGTTCAGTTATTTAGATCGTATCTGCTGCGTATTTGTTGCGTATTTGCTGCGTATCGCAGCGGTAAATACGCTGCGTATACGGTGTGTGTATTTATACCCTCAAGGTAGCTTCACACGTACCGTATCGCTGCATTTTTAACGCTGCGTTTTTATTGCTGCTTTTTTATCGCTGCATTTTTTGGTGCGATTTTTACATGCCAGTTGTGAAAATCATGTGAAAATCAAAACGCGCATGTAAAAAACGCAGCAAAAACGCAACGATAAAAACGCAGCGATACGGTACGTGTGAAGGCACCCTTAGTGTGTGAGGTTTTGCAGCTCAGTTCCATTGAAGTAAACAGAGCTGAATTGCAATACCACACACAACCTGAGGACAGGGATGGCGCTAATTTTGCAAGAAAGTAGCTGTGTTTTTTCTCATCCTCGATAATCCCTTTAGGGTAGCTTCACTAGTCCAGTATCGAAGCCGATATCATGCGGCGAGTTCCACAGCGAAATCCACTGCGATATTCTGTATTGTCATGGCCTATGGCTCTGCCATTAAAATCCGCTGGGAGAATGTAGTCACAGCCTAATTAACCCATCAGCTGCCGGGCTTTAACAAGCTAATACATTACCTGCCCCCGCTCCCGCCTGCTTCTCCGGCTCCCGGGTCAAGGTTGTCCTGCTCAGCCAATTACTGGCTGCGGCTGGACATCAGTGACCCAGGAGTCAGAGAAGCAGGCGGGAGCGGGGGCAGGTAATGTATTAGCTTGTTAAACCCCGGCAGCTGATGGGCTTGTAGCTTGGTGCTACCACATTCTTGCAGTGAAATGACAATCCGCATCTACGGTAGAATGCAGAGCCATAGGCCATACATGTTTCGAGCATTGCAGTAAATTTCAGTCACATTGGCAATCTAAAATCCGTTGTGATCCGGTACATGTGAACGTACGTCCTAATTCAGTAGTCTGGGAAGATTAGCGGCTGCTAGTTCTGGTAGCTTTTTCCAGAGTTGCAAACCCTTAACTTCCAGCATACCCTGGCCGCCATGATGGGCATGATGAGATGTATTGTAACAGCTGAATAGGTAGAGGTTGGAGAACACTGATCTTATGACCGAAGGCTATGACAAAATGATGAGAGTTGTAGTTTTGCAACAGGTGTCTGGGAGGCAGAAGGTTATTGGTGGAAATCGTTGTGATGCTGTGGGCTGACTGGAAAAAAGAAACAGGTAAGAAAACATGTAGAACAGGTGAGGCCATCACCTGCAGGTACACCTGGCTATACATCACATAGCGGTCGGCTCTCTCCTGATTCCTCCCATACATGTGCACAGTCGTCTCAGCTGAGCGTGCGTGTGACTTCCTTCACTTAATAACGTATTCTAGAGCGCATGGTAATTGTCTGACATTCTTCACAATGGGGCGTCCATCAGGCTAAAATAGAGAACCTGCTCTAAAGAATCTGTACCCACCCCCGGATTACCAGTTCAGCTACACGTCTGACAACACGTCAGTCTTATCACGATAGACCAGTCTATCCGGGTGCTCAGTAAGATCATATTGCGGGCAATAAAAGGGACAGGTAATAAATCGCAGAGTTAATTGTTTCCCACTGTGTTTTCCTGAGGAGACAGCAGAGCTGGATGTGTCATTTAACTCTTTGAGGTAGCTTTTACACTGGCATCAACTACACATATTGCAGAAGGGATTATCTGCATGTCGTGTGGGTTCAGGGGGCAGTGTTCTGCCCTGTGCTGTGCCCAATATGATGTATATGTCATTTGTTTATTACGTTGGCATGACCCAGACATTATGGCGACAGGGACTTCACACCTTACAATGCCTAACACCTTGCCTTTCACACCATGCAGTCCTATGTAAAAAAAATCATAATAATAATAACATCTCTCTGCAGCACCTGTTATCTTAGATCTGCTGTTACAGATACAGCCAGTACTTTTGTAGTTGGAAAACTTATCTGATACAATAAGCGCTGCTGCATCTGGCAAAATGAGCTCTAATGCCTCTAACTATTGCTGCGTTTACACTGATCGGTCGAATTTTCGCAATAACGATTGCATTTGAGCGATAATCGTTCTGTGTAAACACAGTGAACGATCAAGCAATGAGCAAGAAATGTTCTCAAAATCTAAAAATTCGCAGATCGCTTTGTGTAAACAGTCTTCCAAAGATTCACCCTATGTGAAAGATGGGCTTAAGCGATCTTTAAAACGATCGCAATAACAATTTTTTTACGAATTTTCTAACGATTTATTCGTCTGAACGCTTATAGTTATAAAAACCAAATCGTGGCTTCAAAATAGCTAAATGATCGATTGGGCGAATTATCGCTTCGCGTAAACGCAGCAAAACTATGCCCGTATACATCTATGAGCGCTGCTCCAACTAACAAACTCTGCTCG
Organism: Dendropsophus ebraccatus; assembly: GCF_027789765.1. Classification (NCBI taxonomy): domain Eukaryota; kingdom Metazoa; phylum Chordata; class Amphibia; order Anura; family Hylidae; genus Dendropsophus; species Dendropsophus ebraccatus. The sequence continues at coordinate 53,276,397 of NC_091467.1, read as the reverse complement.
TCTACATCTATGAGCGCTGCTCCAACTAACAAACTCTGCCCGGCTACATCTATGAGCGCTGCTCCAGCTAACAAACTCTGCTCTGCTACATCTATGAGCGCTGCTCCAACTAACAAACTCTGCTCTGCTACATCTATGAGTGCTGCTCCAGCTAACAAACTCTGCCCGGTTACATCTATGAGCGCTGCTCCAGCTAACAAACTCTGCCCGGCTACATCTATGAGCGCTGCTCCAACTAACAAACTCTGCTCTGCTACATCTATGAGCGCTGCTCCAGCTAACAAACTCTGCCCGGCTACATCTATGAGCGCTGCTCCAGCTAACAAACTCTGCCCGGCTACATCTATAAGCGCTGCTCCAGCTAACAAACTCTGCTTGGCTACATCTATTAGCGCTGCTCCAGCTAACAAACTCTGCTCTGCTACATCTATGAGCGCTGCTCCAACTAACAAACTCTGCTCGACTACATCTATGAGCGCTGCTCCAGCTAACAAACTCTGCTCGGCTACATCTATGAGCGCTGCTCCAGCTAACAAACTCTGCTCGGCTACATCTATGAGCGCTGCTCCAGCTAACAAACTCTGCCCGCCTACATCTATGAGCGCTGCTCCAGCTAACAAACTCTGCTCGGCTACATCTATGAGCGCTGCTCCAGCTAACAAACTCTGCTCTGCTACATCTATGAGCGCTGCTCCAGCTAACAAACTCTGCTCTGCTACATCTATGAGCGCTGCTCCAGCTAACAAACTCTGCTCTGCTACATCTATGAGTGCTGCTCCAGCTAACAAACTCTGCTCTGCTACATCTATGAGCGCTGCTCCAACTAACAAACTCTTCTCGGCTACATCTATGAGTGCTGCTCCAACTAACAAACTCTGCTCTGCTACATCTATGAGCGCTGCTCCAACTAACAAACTCTGCTCTGCTACATCTATGAGCGCTGCTCCAGCTAACAAACTCTGCTCTGCTACATCTATGAGCGCTGCTCCAACTAACAAACTCTTCCCGGCTACATCTATGAGTGCTGCTCCAACTAACAAACTCTGCTCGGCTACATCTATGAGTGCTGCTCCAGCTAACAAACTCTGCTCTGCTACATCTATGAGTGCTGCTCCAGCTAACAAACTCTGCTCGGCTACATCTATGAGCGCTGCTCCAGCTAACAAACTCTGCCCGCCTACATCTATGAGCGCTGCTCCAGCTAACAAACTCTGCTCGGCTACATCTATGAGCGCTGCTCCAACTAACAAACTCTGCTCTGCTACATCTATGAGCGCATCTCCAGCTAACAAACTCTGCCCGGCTACATCTATGAGCGCTGCTCCAGCTAACAAACTCTGCTCGCCTACATCTATGAGCGCTGCTCCAGCTAACAAACTCTGCTCTGCTACATCTATGAGCGCTGCTCCAGCTAACAAACTCTGCTCGCCTACATCTATGAGTGCTGCTCCAGCTAACAAACTCTGCTCGGCTACATCTATGAGCGCTGCTCCAGCTAACAAACTCTGCTCGCCTACATCTATGAGCGCTGCTCCAGCTAACAAACTCTGCTCTGCTACATCTATGAGCGCTGCTCCAGAGGTTCTTTTCATACTTCCACTACAATCAAAGCCAATGAACAAACTCAGCTCTGCTCCACCTGTCAAACTCGACTCCACTGCGTTTTTTGTGTCAGTGTGAACATATATGGTGGGAATACAAGTCTCAGCCATGACTAATAAAAGGTTGTGCTTATATATGGAAAATACATATTAAATGCCACACTTTTCCATGGGGAGGGCTGCTAGGGACAGTACATTGCCACCATTAGATGGCAAGCTCTGCGGGCTAGCTGCTGCTCCTCAGCTGTCACTGACCTGGACCAGTAGGGGTCCCCGCTGTGTCTCTTCATCCTCTCCACATGCTGAGGGGTCTGCAGCAGGGGCTCGGGCGGCTCATCCTGGAGCAGTCGTGCCAGGTCGCTCCTGTGGGCATGTTTACCCCCAATAGATGCCATTCAATAGCAGAGCGGGAGTTGCAGTATTAGCCCAGAGTGGCCCCTAGAAGCATGGCACACACTGCTGCACATTGACTCGCTGTCTGCATAGATAGGACCCCCGAATACTGACCCCCCAACTCTAATCCCATGGAGTGTCCGGTGCTCGGCGCCCTGTCCCTCACAGCACTCGCTCCTCACTCTCTGGAGCGGAGACGTTTTTGGTGGGTGGGACTTTTTTTTTTTTTTTTGCATCACAGAGAAACTTTTCTCCACGTTGTCAGTGCTGGCTTCCTGTTCCTGGCAGAGCTCTATAGTGAGGGAGGAAGCAGCACTGACATGTACACAGCGCTATACAGAGGGAGGAAGCAACACTGACATGTACACAGCTGTATAGTGAGGGAGGAAGCAGCACTGACATGTACACAGCTGTATAGTGAGGGAGGAAGCAGCACTGACATGTACACAGCTCTATAGTGAGGGAGGAAGCAGCACTGACATGTACACAGCTGTATAGTGAGGGAGGAAGCAACACTGACATGTACACAGCTGTATAGTGAGGGAGGAAGCAGCACTGACATGTACACAGCTGTATAGTGAGGGAGGAAGCAGCACTGACATGTACACAGCTGTATAGTGAGGGAGGAAGCAGCACTGACATGTACACAGCTGTATAGTGAGGGAGGAAGCAGCACTGACATGTACACAGCTCTATAGTGAGGGAGGAAGCAGCACTGACATGTACACAGCTGTATAGTGAGGGAGGAAGCAACACTGACATGTACACAGCTGTATAGTGAGGGAGGAAGCAGCACTGACATGTACACAGCTCTATAGTGAGGGAGGAAGCAGCACTGATATGTACACAGCTGTATACAGAGGGAGGAAGCAGCACTGACATGTACACAGCTGTATAGTGAGGGAGGAAGCAGCACTGACATGTACACAGCTCTATAGTGAGGGAGGAAGCAGCACTGATATGTACACAGTTTTATACAGAGGGAGGAAGCAGCACTGACATGTACACAACTGTATACAGAGGGAGGAAGCAGCACTGACATGTACACAGCTGTATACAGAGGGAGGAAGCAGCACTGACATGTACACAACTGTATACAGAGGGAGGAAGCAGCACTGACATGTACACAGCTCTATAGTGAGGGAGGAATCAGCACTGACATGTACACAGCTCTATAGTGAGGGAGGAAGCAGCACTGACATGTACACAGCTCTATACAGAGGGAGGAAGAAGCACTGACATGTACACAGCTCTATACAGAGGGAGGAAGCAGCACTGACATGTACACAACTGTATACAGAGGGAGGAAGCAGCACTGACATGTACACAGCTCTATACAAAGGGAGGAAGCAGCACTGACATGTACACAGCTCTATACAAAGGGAGGAAGCAGCACTGACGTGTACACAGCTCTATAGTGAGGGAGGAAGCAGCACTGACATGTACACAGCTCTATAGTGAGGGAGGAAGCAGCCCTGACATGTACACAGCTCTATACAGAGGGAAGAAGCAGCACTGACATGTACACAGCTCTATAGTGAGGGAGGAAGCAGCACTGATATGTACACAGCGCTATACAGAGGGGGGAAGCAACACTGACATGTACACAGCTGTATAGTGAGGGAGGAAGCAGCACTGACATGTACACAGCTCTATAGTGAGGGAGGAAGCAGCACTGATATGTACACAGCTGTATAGTGAGGGAGGAAGCAGCACTGACATGTACACAGCTGTATAGTGAGGGAGGAAGCAGCACTGACATGTACACAGCTCTATAGTGAGGGAGGAAGCAGCACTGACATGTACACAGCTGTATAGTGAGGGAGGAAGCAACACTGACATGTACACAGCTGTATAGTGAGGGAGGAAGCAGCACTGACATGTACACAGCTGTATAGTGAGGGAGGAAGCAGCACTGATATGTACACAGCTGTATAGTGAGGGAGGAAGCAGCACTGACATGTACACAGCTGTATAGTGAGGGAGGAAGCAGCACTGACATGTACACAGCTGTATAGTGAGGGAGGAAGCAACACTGACATGTACACAGCTGTATAGTGAGGGAGGAAGCAGCACTGACATGTACACAGCTCTATAGTGAGGGAGGAAGCAGCACTGATATGTACACAGCTGTATACAGAGGGAGGAAGCAGCACTGACATGTACACAGCTGTATAGTGAGGGAGGAAGCAGCACTGACATGTACACAGCTCTATAGTGAGGGAGGAAGCAGCACTGATATGTACACAGTTTTATACAGAGGGAGGAAGCAGCACTGACATGTACACAACTGTATACAGAGGGAGGAAGCAGCACTGACATGTACACAGCTGTATACAGAGGGAGGAAGCAGCACTGACATGTACACAACTGTATACAGAGGGAGGAAGCAGCACTGACATGTACACAGCTCTATAGTGAGGGAGGAATCAGCACTGACATGTACACAGCTCTATAGTGAGGGAGGAAGCAGCACTGACATGTACACAGCTCTATACAGAGGGAGGAAGAAGCACTGACATATACACAGCTCTATACAGAGGGAGGAAGCAGCACTGACATGTACACAACTGTATACAGAGGGAGGAAGCAGCACTGACATGTACACAGCTCTATACAAAGGGAGGAAGCAGCACTGACATGTACACAGCTCTATACAAAGGGAGGAAGCAGCACTGACGTGTACACAGCTCTATAGTGAGGGAGGAAGCAGCACTGACATGTACACAGCTCTATAGTGAGGGAGGAAGCAGCCCTGACATGTACACAGCTCTATACAGAGGGAAGAAGCAGCACTGACATGTACACAGCTCTATAGTGAGGGAGGAAGCAGCACTGATATGTACACAGCTCTATACAGAGGGAGGAAGCAGCACTGACATGTACACAGCTATTGAACAGCTGTATACACAGAGAGGGAGCAGCACTGACATGTACACCGCTCTATAGTAAGGGAGGAAGCAGCACTGACATTTACACAGCTCTATAGAGAGGCAGCACTGACCTGTACACAGCTGTATACAGAGGGAGGAAGCAGCACCGACATGTACACAGCTGTATACAGAGGGAGGGAGCAGCACTGACATGTACACAGCTGTATACAGAGGGAGGAAGCAGAACCAACATGTACACAGCTGTATACAGAGGGAAGAAGCAGCACTGACATGTACACAGCTCTATAAAGAGGCAGCACTGACATGTACACAACTATTGAACAGAGGGAGGAAGCAGCACTGACATGTACACAGCTGTATACAGAGGGAGGAAGCAGCACTGACATGTACACTGCTGTATACAGAGGGAGGGAGCAGCACTGACATGTACACAGCTCTATAGCGAGGGAGGAAGCAGCACTGACATGTACACAGCTCTATAGTGAGGGAGGAAGCAGCACTGACATGTACACAGTTCTATAGTGAGGGAGGAAGCAGGACTGATATGTACACAGCTCTATAGTGAGGGAGGAAGCAGCACTGACATGTACACAGCTCTATAGTGAGGGAGGAAGCAGCACTAACATGTACACAGCTCTATAGTGAGGGAGGAAGCAGCACTGATATGTACACAGCTCTATAGTGAGAGAGGAAGCAGCACTAACATGTACACAACTGTATACAGAGGGAGGAAGCAGCACTGACATGTACACAGCTCTATACAGAGAGAGGAAGCAGCACTGACATGTACACAATTGTATACAGAGGGAGGAAGCAGCACTGACATGTACACAGCTCTATAGTGAGGGAGGAAGCAGCACTGACATGTACACAGCTCTATAGTGAAGGAGGAAGCAGCACTGACATGTACACAACTGTATACAGAGGGAGGAAGCAGCACTGACGTGTACACAGGACCTGCTGCATTCCTGGTGACACATACTATGGGCACACATACCCCAGGTCAAGGCAGGGTGTCTATACCTAGGTGTGTTCTTCATGTAGACTGCTGTATGTTACATTGTAGCTACTGGGACCCCAAAGATCAAATGTGACAACTTTTATGGGGAAATGTATTACATGGTGGCCATAGGGTTGGTTATATAACCATGATGAGCAGAGACCACCAAAGCACATCTCCCACTCTGTATTACCAGCAGGGATTTGGGGGCGTCATGCCATAAGCCTTAAAGGGGTTGCTCACCACTTTTCCTGCACTCCAGACTGGAAAGAATACCACTTCCTGCAGGACATATAGTCATGGCCAAAAGTTTTGAGAATGATACAAATATTAATTTTTACAAAGTCTACTGCTTCAGTTTTTAAAATGGCAATTTGCATATACTCCAGAATCTTATAGAGTGATCAGCCTAACAGCAATTACTTGCAAAGTTAATATTTGCAATATTAGATAATGAACTTTATCCCCCAAAACACATTTCAACATCATTGCAGCCCTGCCTTAAAAGGACCGGCTAACATTGTTTCAGTGATTGCTCCATTAACACCGGTGTGGGTGTTGATGAGGACAGGGCTGGAGATCAATCTGTCATGATTAAGTAAGAATGACAACACTGGACACTTTAAAAGGAGGCTGGTGCTTGGCATTATTGTTTCTCTTCTGTTAACCATGGTTATCTCTAAAGAAACACGTGCAGTCATCATTGCACTGCACAAAAATGGCCTAACAGGGAAGAGTATCGCAGCTAGAAAGATTGCACCTCAGTCAACAATCTATTGCATCATCAAGAACTTCAAGGAGAGAGGTTCCATTGTTGCCAAAAAGGCTCCAGGGCGCCCAAGAAAGACCAACAAGCGCCAGGACCATCTCTTAAAAGTGTTTCAGCTGCGGGATCGGGCTACCAGCAGTGCAGAGCTTGCTCAGGAATGGCAGCAGGCAGGTGTGAGTGCATCTGCACGCACTGTAAGGCGGAGACTCTTGGAGCAAGGCCTGGTCTCAATGAGGGCAGCAAAGAAGCCACTTCTCTTCAGAAAAAATATCAAGGACAGTCTGATATTCTGCAAAAGGTACTGGGAGTGGACTGCTGAGGACTGGGGGAAAGTCATTTTCTCTGATGAATCCCCTGTCCGATTGTTTGGGACATCTGGAAAACAGCCTATTCGGAGTAGATGAGGTGAGAGCTACCACCAGTCTTGTCTCATGCCAACTGTAAAGCATCCTGAAACGATTCATGTGTGGGGTTGTTTCTCAGCCAAGGGAATCGTCTCTCTCACAGTCTTGCCTAAAAACACGGCCATGAATAAAGAATGGTACCAGAATGTCCTCCAAGAGCAACTTCTCCCAACCGTCCAAGAGCAGTTTGGTGATCAACAATGCCTTTTCCAGCATAATGGAGCACCTTGCCATAAAGCAAACGCTGCCAAAGCAGACGCTGACTTACTTCTGTATCCGGAGACCGCACGGGGAAATCAGTCTTTGCTGTAGAGCTGCCACTGCAGCTACTAGATACAGTCACCCAGGGGTCCGGGAGCACACATGCTTCCCGTGTACCGCACCCCGTTTTGGTCTTAGACAAGGGCCAGTGAGTAGCCGCTGAGCGGCAATAGCATGATCTCATGCACACTTTATAGCCCGTCAATTGCATACCCTGCATGTATATAGGTGTTCAACCTACACATAGCTACTGACCCCAATCTTTGGGTATGCTTGAACTTTGAATTATAAGCGCCAATCTCCACCACTGCTGTATTGGCGCGAATATACTCCCCTGATGACGCCGCAATAACCAGTGGCAGAAACGCGTTGGGAGAATACAACGCTAATGCACTATAGCTGGGGCATATCTAGCCTCCACATGAATGAATAACATATAACCGTGGTTGAAGTCCGCATTCCGGATGGGCGACTTTTCAACCGATTTTTATAAATTTGTAACTAGGTGATGGGTTCACTATTTATTGGTGTTTATTAATCATCATAATTAAAAGTTACGTTTTAGGCACTTTCCCTCTCATTTTGTATTTACTTTATGCAGGGACTTTGATTTAGGGACAAACACCCGACTTGTTTAATAGCTCATAAAGCAAAGGTGATAACTTAATGGAACAAAACAGAGATATTGGGTCCATGGCCTGGTAACTCCCCAGATCTTAATCCCATTGAGAACTTGTGGTCAATCATCAAGAGACGGGTGGACAAACAAAAACCAACAAATTCTGACAAAATGCAAGCATTGATTGTGTAAGAATGGACTGTTATCAGTCAGGATTTGGTCCAGAAGTTGATTGAGAGCAGCCAGGGAGAATTGCAGAGGTCCTGAAGAAGAAGGGTCAACACTGCAAATATTGACTAGCTTTTGTTACTCATAATATGATTGCAATTATATTTCTGTATGTGATAAAAACATCTGACAAACACACATAAAAACCAGAGGGCAGCAGATCATGTGAAAATATATTTGTGTCATTTTCAAAACTTTTGGCCATGACTGTACAGCAGCTGATAACTACTGGAATTTTTAATAGAAGTAAATTACAAATATCTAGCACTTTGTGGCACCAGCTGATTTGAAAGATTTTTCCTGTGAACTACCCCTTTAATAGAAGAAACAATGAGGTGAAATCCTCCAGCACTCCAAAAAAGAAAATTGTTAAAAGTGATCCCTTATTACATAACGATTATAAAGTTTTACTCCCCAAGGGAGATCCGTAACCAAAACGTTTCACACATCAGTGCTTAATCATGGTCTACATCAGTCATGTCAAAATCTGGCCCGTGGTGCCATTATTTTTGGCCCGCAAGGCAATTCAGAGTTTGAATTATATCTGGCCCGCCATGGCTACTATATGAGAGACTATTGGGAGGGCTGGCTACTATATGAGATTATGGGGGAGGCCTAACTACTATATGAGACTACTGGGGAGGGCTGGGTACTATATAAGTGACTATGGGGGAGGGCTGGCTACTATATGAGACTACTAGGGAGAGATGGCTACTATATGAGACTACAGGGTAGGGAGGGCTACTATATAAGTGACTATGGGGGAGGGCTGCCTACTATTTGAGACTACTAGGGAGAGATGGCTACTATATGAGACTACAGGGGAGGAAGGGCTACTATATAAGTGACTATGGGGGAGGGCTGCCTACTATATGAGACTACTGGGGAGGGCTGGCTACTATATAAGTGACTATGGGGGAGGGCTGGCTACTATATGAGACTACTAGGGAGAGATGGCTACTATATGAGACTACAGGGTAGGGAGGGCTACTATATAAGTGACTATGGGGGAGGGCTGCCTACTATATGAGACTACTAGGGAGAGATGGCTACTATATGAGACTACAGGGTAGGGAGGGCTACTATATAAGTGACTATGGGGGAGGGCTGCCTACTATATGAGACTACTAGGGAGAGATGGCTACTATATGAGACTACAGGGGAGGACTGCCTACCAGTGGCGTAACTACCAGGGTCGCAGCGGTCGCCGCTGCAACCCGGCCCGCCACAAGGGGGGGCCCTCCCTGCCCTCCCTCATCAATCACTCTTGTGACTCAGAGAGATATCACTGTGTTATCTGTGGTGTTACATAGGACTGCAGGTGACATCTACTACATTATCTGTACTCAGAGGGATATCACTGTGTTATCTGTGGATTTACATAAGACTGCAGGTGACTACTACATTATCTGTACTCAGAGATATCACTGTGTTATCTGTGGTGTTACATAGGACTGCAGGTGACATCTACTACATTATCTGTACTCAGAGGGATATCACTGTGTTATCTGTGGTGTTACATAGGACTGCAGGTGACTACTACATTATCTGTACTCAGAAGGATATCACTGTGTTATCTGTGGTGTTACATAGGACTGCAGGTGACATCAGGTGACTTCTCCAGGTTGGAGAAGTTCAACCCTTATCGTACCCTGCTGACAGTTAATTATGGGAGTTGTAGTTTTCCAGCATGTGGCTCTTCAGGTTGCAGCGCTACAACCCCTATCATATCCAACTGGCAGTTCATGATGAGAGTTGTAGTTTTTCAGCTGGAGAGTCAAAGATTGGAAAACAATGATTAGACAATGACACAGTACAGTCCATTAATTATAGGGGGCAGTAGTGCAGTACATGGTGGTGGAGGCAATGACAGTGCATTAGAACATGGTGGCACATTAGAGTAATTGGATATAACGTTAGATAGGACTTTGCCTGATCGGGTGAGATGGGGGGGCCCCAAGCTAAAATTTTGCACCAGGGCCCATCAGCCTTTAGCTACGCCCCTGACAACATCCACAGCCTCCCCCCGGTCCAGTCTATAACTTACCTCTTCATAGAAGCCGATCAGATTAGTCTGACAGGACCGATCCCTCATAAATCCATGCTGGTGCTGTGTCATAAGATTATCCGTAGATACTTCAGTATAGCATCTCTTACAAACCCCTCAAATACTTTACCTACTATAGATGTTAGACTTACGGGCCTGTAGTTTCCAGGATCACTCTTTGACCCCTTCTTGAATATTGGTACCACATTAGCTATGCGCCAGTCCTGTGGAAGAATCCCTGTCGTTATAGAATCTTTAAATATTAGGAATATCGGTCTGTCTAACACAGTATTAAATTATTGCAAAACTCTAGGATGGATACCTTCTGGGCCCGGTGACTTATGGATTTTAATGTTTTTAAGGCGTCTCCCCACTTCTTGTTGTGTTAGGAAGGTGAGATTTATGGGAGGATTTATATTATCCCTAGTCATGTCCTCTGTTATGGGATTCTCCTCTGTGAATACAGTAGAGAAGAATGTATTTAGTAGATTGGCCTTTTCCTCTTCCCCCTCCACCATTACACCCAGGTTATTTTTGAGGGGACCAACATTTTCAGTTTTAAGTCTTTTGTTGTTTATATAAGTGAAGAACATTTTGGGATTCGTTTTACTTTCTGTGGCTATCCTTCTTTCTGTTGCTATTTTTGCTTCTTTTATTTGCTTTTTACACATTCTATTCTTCTGTCTATAGTTGCTCAATGCTTCCCCACTACCTTCTTGTTTTAGTAGTCTGAATGCTTGTTTCTTATCATTTATTGCCCCCCTTACAGCTGAAGTTAACCACATTGGATTTCTCCTATTTCTACTACTTTTATTCCCATATGGTAAGTGTCGTTCACACGATTTACCCAGGATGCCCTTAAATATGTCGTATATTTTTTGTGTACTTTTATTTCTGAAGGCATTGTCCCAGTCTATGTTCCCAAGGTCCTCTCTTAGTTTTTGGAAATTAGCCTTCCTGAAATTTAATGTTTTTGTAGCCCCTCTACTAATAATTTTATTGAAGGATAATTGAAAACTAAGGGTCCATTTACACAGAAAGATTACCTGACAGATTATCTGCCAAAGACTTGAAGCCAAAGCCAGGAACAGACTATAAACAGAGATCTGGTCATAAAGGGAAGCTTGAGATTTTTCCTCTTTTCAGATCCGTTCCTGGCTTTGGCTTCCAATCTTTGGCAGATAATCTGTC